>NC_142934.1:11682702-11690202 GCF_046866305.1 Octopus bimaculoides | reverse complement strand
TCTCTTTTACTCTTTTACCTGTTTCAGTCATTTGACTGCGGCCATGCTGGGGCACCGCCTTTCGTCGAGCAAATCGACAGGACTTATTCTTTGTAAGCCCAGCACTTACTCTATTGGTTCCTTTTGCCGAACCGCTAAGTTACAGGGACGTAAACACACCAGCATCGGTTGTCAAGTGATGTTGTGGGGACAGACACACAAACATACACACACACACACATATACATATATATATATATATATATACATATATACAACGGGCTTCTGTCAACTTTGTTTTTCATCCTTTCAGAGGTCGATAAAATAAGTACCAGTTACACACTGGGGTCGGTGTAATCGACTTAACCCCTCTCCCATAACTGCTGGCTAAAATTGTACCAGAATTTGAAATCAATATTTAGGGCAGCAGATGTTGCTTTTGTGACGGTTTTCCAAGGAGAGCAACTCCAGGTGTAGCATTACAAAATGGGTGGTGGAATTCACTAGGGCGCTGGGATCATTAGAAAGGGACAAATGGTACAGTAAAGTAGATATTCTTTCATAACAATCTCCAAAATAAGTTTTTGTTCCTCTTGTTTCAGTTGACATTCCAAAGTGTGCAAGATAGTGGTCATTCAGAAATCATTGCTTTGGATGACATAGAACACCTGCCAGGCCCCTGTGACCCACAGAACTTCTGTGATTTTGAGCAGGGGATGTGTGGTTTCACCAATGTCTATGGGGACGATTTTGATTGGATTATATTCAGTGGTTCCAAACAGAATTTTGTTACTGGGCCTACAGAAGATCACACCACAAATTCTCCTTCGGGTAAGTTGCACAGGAATTTTTTGTTCTCCTTTTAATTATCCATTTTATCTTCAACAATTATCTCAAATATTAAACATTTTTTTAATATTCTAAATTTTTTCAAATATTTCAAATATTCCAAATATTTTCAAATATTTTCAAATATTTCAAATATTTTAAATATTTTCAAATATTTTAAATATTTTCAAATATTAAAAAAAAATTTATTATTTAAAATTTTTTCAAATATTTCAGATATTTTAAATATTTTCAAATATTTCTAATTTTTAAAATTTTTAAATATTTAAAATTTTTAAAATTTAAATAATTTTAAATTACCGTTGTTAACTTGTAATCTTGTTGAATGTGATCTGAGTATTTAGTTTTTAGTTTTCAAAAACCAAGTTCTTTAAACGAGCTATATTTACTCCTGTAGTAATCTGTAGCTAAATAGTTGAATGATCTACCTTGCAAGAAGGTTTAGAGAGTAACCTCCCTTTACTAAGTTTCTTGAAGCATCTGCGTCATGAGGCATAATTCTTAATTATTCAAGAAGCTTTGTGTTTTTCTTGGAAGTTTCTAGAATGTCAAGTGTTCCATTAATAAAAACAGCTTGCTAACCCTGATCTTTGCTTCTTAGTCGATTAGACTTTGAGCCATTTACGTAGTTGCTAATAATATATATGCAGCCATATCAACACTTGATACTAAACATATATTCCCACTACACTCCTTTCACTTCTTTCTGTAAAAAGAGTGTAGGCTCGAAACATCAAGGACTTTTCCATTCTTCCTGAGTGTCAGACTAATACACCTGCCTGTTGTTCCCTTCCCTCTGTGTGTGTGAGAGAGAGAAAGAGAGAGAGAGAGAGTGCGTGTGTGTATGAAAGAGAGAGTGCATGTGTGTATGTGAGAGAGAGAGTGTGTGTGAGTGTGTGTGTTAATATGTGTGTGTGAGAGATAGATAGTATGTGCGTGTGTATGTGTATGAGAGAGAGAGAGAGAGAGAGTGTGTGTGTGTGTGTGTGTGTGTGTGTGTGTGTGTGTGTGTGAGAGAGAGAGAGAGAGAGAGAACACAGGTATTTTACCTCTATGGAAAATATTAATTACACCCATTATAATGATAATGGCACAGTAGAACACAGTAGAACATAAGCTGCTGGTGATCAGATATTGTAATACCTTTTGCTATTAGTGCTGCTTCTATTTCTAATTATTACTAATTAATGAACCTGCTAGCTATTTGTGACATCAGTGCCAGAGAAGTCACTGGAATTTTATATATCATTGACAAAGAGATTGAGCTGGTATGTAGCTTGCAGATGAATGTCACTGAGGAGTCACAGTATGTCAAAATCACATGATCCGGCAGTTCTAGCACCCATAGCCCACAATTCTTGTCTGCCAACAATATAGACATGTGTGCTTTTATGCACCATGCAGCCATATCAGAGGTCCTCTCAAGGTGAATACCACAGTAAACAGTGTTCTAAGAAAACATCCACATTAAGCTGGATACATAGATTGCCTTTTTGTATTAAAACTGCTTCTGTTAGATTTTGTAACTATGGTTCTATTCCCTGGTATTAGCTATTTCCCCTATATTCAGTAACTTTGATTTCATCATACCATTTATGATAATGTAAATGCTAACAATGAGGAGAAAAAATATAGAAAGACTGTTAGTAATGTAGAGTAGTAGATATAGAAGAATGGTAATTTTTATATATATTTTACAACATAAGACATCAAATATTGCATTTATATGTTATCATAATCAATAGTATTGTATATCCATTATGGTTGATCTTATCAATCAGTTTTGCACTAGAGGTTCAACAGGATGTTAGGTAACTGCTCAATTACGTAACCCTACACTCTTCAGAGTCGGCATGAACTCCCAGTACAAAACAGATGTGTTATCATATATTATCTTTATCTGGTTTATTTCAGGTCATTATATGTACATTGAGACACGATGGCATCAAAATGAGAATGACAGAGCTTGGCTTAGTAGCTGGGAAAATGAACCAACTAACGCAACATGCGTATCTTTCTGGTATCATATGTATGGCAAAGGTATGTAAAACTATACACACACACACACACACATATATCACCGTCATTATCATCATCATTTAATGTCCATTGTCCATGCTGTTATGGGTTGGACGGTTTGCCCAGAGTTTGTAAGCTGAGGGACTGCACCAGACTCCAATCTGATGATTTGGTATGGTTTCTATGGCTGGATACCTTTCCTAATGCCAACCACTCTGAGAGTGTAATGGGTGCTTTTACATGCCACTGGCATGGGTACCAGTTGCATGGTACATATATATATATATATATATATATATATATATATATATATATACATATATATATATATATATCAATCTTCTATGTTACCCTATTTCCTTCTTTTTTCCCCTCTACTGAACTGATATCTTTTGTGTCCTACTCATTCCCTGTCTCAAATCATCTGCCCTGTTAATCTCATTCATATGGCTCTATAACTACCTAAATCCTCTAGAGTTAAATAAACTGTTTTAGATCATTAAATTTAATTCATGTATGCACCAGATGCTGGGATGTCTGCACTGCTTTGACATCTGGAATGTTACATAACCCTCCAACAAATTAAGTAGATTTGCTTCAGTCACTGGACTGCAGTGATGCTGGGTTACCCTATTGAAAGAGAATTAGGGGCTCACATTCCAACAGCATGTTTTCAGGTTCAGTTCTTTTCTGTAGCATGTTGGGCAAGTGTATCTTCTACTATCGCCACAGACTAACAAATGTCTTGTCAGTGAATTTGGCAGTTGGAAACTGTGTAGAAGCCTATCCAATAGCAGTATTTTGCCTGTTGCTACATTCTGAGTTCAAATTCACCAATATTGATTCCACCTTTCATCCTTCTGGGGTTGATAAAATAAGTATCAGTTGAACACTGGGGTCGATGTAATCAACTCATCCCCACTTTCCCCCAAGCTGCCCTTGTGGCAAAAATTCGAAATAATTATCATTATTATTATTATTATTATTATTATATATATGTATTAGATAATAAACCATATGTTATACACCGGGTATATATATGTATATATGTATGTAACCATGTATGTGTGTATTTGTCCCACAACAGGCATTGTTTTTGGTTGTGCTGTTATAGTTCAGCAAAAGAAATTCATAGAATGAGTACCAACTTTTTAAAAAAACATTAGTACTTGGGGCAGTTTATTTGCCAAAACCCTTCAAGTGGGTTGCTCCAGCATGACCACAGTTCAGTGATTTAAACAAGTAAAAGATAAAAGCTAAAGATCCATCACTAATGTTGACTCTTCATTCTCTCTGAAAGAATTAGCTGTGGTTGGACCTAAAGAGGGATGGGCCTAGCCAGGATTAAAATATCCAAAATGTACCCTATAACATAACAGCACCCAGTGACCCTGTAGCAGTGCTTCTCTCTCTCTCTTTTCCTTGTTGGCACTTATACTCATTTAACCTCATTTCATTTTGTTTTATATTTGTGTCGACCATGCGATGCGCTAAAGGAACCATTCCTCGTCACCATCTCCTAGTCGCACGGTCGTTACAAACTGGTAACCCCGACATGATTCCAACACACAGACGTTTACTAAATGGTGACTCAGTGCCAGGTTTATGACCAACCGTTCTTTCACCTTTTCGCTACAGTTATTTCATCCTGTATCCTCTATTTTTGTCTTACACAAAATGACTGGTAGGGGGCTCTGTAGTGAAGCTTCTCTCTGTCTTTTCCTTGTTGGCACTTATACTCATTTAACCTCATTTCATTTTGTTTTATATTTGTGTCGACCGTGCGATGCGCTAAAGGGGCCATTCCTCGTCACCATCTCCTGGTCGCACAGTCATTACAACCCCATCGGAAGTTGAAGGCCCACAGAAAGAAGGGTTATTTTGACAATACCTGCTTGTGTTTTTCTTAGTATGATGTTTAGTATTTTTTAACTATTTAAACTATCAACGTATCAGTCACTCTCAGACAGGTTTATGGTCAAGCCTCCAAAGTTCTCGACCCCCAGACCATATCCATGCTCACTACTATTAGGGTGGAGATGGCTATCTGCAAGTATGAGTCCTGTGGGTCAGAGGGGTTGTTCTAGCACATCTCCTTCACTGTGCTCCAGGACAATGCCATTTCAATTTTGTCTGCTGGTGAGAAATGTTTCTATATTGTGAGAGGCAAGATTTGTCAAAATTAATTAATTCAAATAAAGGCAATGTATTTCATTTAATGCTAACAGCTATTTTCTGTCAGGTGTAGCAACCCAAGTTTACCCTTTCAGCTTCCTGCTAACTGTGATAAACTATCATTCTTATTATATTTCTTTTTCTTTCTTTTTTTTTTTTTTTTTTTTTGGTATTTAAGGTATGGGAGACCTGAATGTCTACTATAAGAACAGTAAAATAAACAGGACGATTTGGCACCAAACTGGAAACCAGGGTAACATCTGGCTACTTGGCAACTTCACAATTATATCACCAACAAAGTATGTAATCATATTTGAAGGAGTTCGTGGCAAGACATATACCAGTGATATTGCATTGGATGACATTAGGTTCCAGAGTGGATCCTGTGAGTCAATAGTTACAGTACCAATTACGACTATGGAACCAGCTAAAAGAGGTGAGTTGTAAAACACTAAAAAAATTTACTTTATGTACTTAGTGTACTTGATGTTCATAGTAAGCACCCAGAAGATCATTATTTCCATATCCAATTCTTTGACTCGTGGGTAGGAGACGTTTTGGCACAGCCGTTTTGGCACAGCCTTTTTGGCACTGCCTATTTGGCATTGCTGATTTGATGCTGACTTATTTGACATCAGATGTTTTAATATTTTTCTAATTTTCTTTCTCCCCACCTCACTCTCCTTCTCTCCCTCTCTTTCCTCCTCTCTCTCTCTTTCCTCCTCTCTCTCTCTCTTTCCTCCTCTCTCTCTCTCTTTCCATATATATATATATATATATATATATATATATATATAGGTGCAGAAGTGGCCGTGTGGTAAGAAGCTTGCTACTTTTCCATGCTAGCATGGGTTGAACAGTTTTTGTTGTCTTGTTTTTTTTATTTTCTTAGGCAATATTTTTTTGTTTTGGCTGGATGCCTTTCCTGTCACCAACACATAGTTACTGCTTATAGTTGTCTCAACAAGCAAGGGCACATAATTTTATATGTAGCCGATGCCAGTGCCAGCTGACTGGTCCCATGCCAGTGGCATGTAAGAAGCACCATTTGAGCATGGTTGATGCCAGTGCCACCTGACTGGCTCCCATGCTGGTGGCACATAAAAAGCACCATTCATATAGTTGTCTCAACTAGCAAGGGCACATAACTTTATATGTATTACTGTACAATAAAATAATATTTCTTTTTACTGATAACCATATTTGGTGCTTTCTTTGTTCAGATATCTTCTTCCAGTGCACTTTTGAATATGATTTGTGTGGTTGGCTGATAGATTCCACAACAAATGCTGCATTTATGATCAGTTATGGAGCATTTGTCTACAAGAGAGGTGGACCCACCAGTGATCACACGCTAGACAATAATTTTGGTAAGAATATTGATAAATATTACTTTATTAACTTTATTTTTTATATCAGGTCATCCCATAAGTTCTGTCCAAATTTTGAATAAAGAAAACAAGTGATCAAATGTTATATTTAATTGAAATCTAATCATCAATGTACTTTCCCTGATTATCTATAACTTCCTTCCGTCTATTTACAACCTTTTTAATCTCATCAATATAAAACTCTTTTGGTTTCAAAGCGAAGACCTCCTCCTGGCTTGCGAAAGTTATGTCCCCTAAATGATTTTGTAAACTACGAAACAAATGGTAGTCTGAAGGAGCAAGGTCAAGAGAATAAGGTGGATAAGGAATTTTTTCCCAACCAAGCTCTTTGATCTTCTGTGATGTGATCTTTGCAGTGTGGGGTCGCGCATTGTCTTGATGAAACATCACTCCTTTTCGATTCACTAAAGCGAGTCTTTTTTTTTTCAAAGCTTCATTCAAACACTCTAATTACTAACAGTAGATATGAGCATTGATTGTTGCATTAAGTGCTAACAATTCAAAGTGAATTACTCCTTTGCAATCCCACCAGATAGAGAGAAGAACCTTTTTCCCATGAAGTTCCCTTCTCGGTTGTGGTTGAGCTTTTTCTCTTTTACCAAGCCACTGTTTACGACGTTTAACATTTCAATAGAAGATTCATTTTTCGTCACCAGTCACAAGTCTATCCAAAAAGGGTGAAATGCTCTTTGGATACTTCCATGTTAGAAAGGGTTTTAATCAAAGAAATTTTAATTCTATTATTCTGTAAAATAATATTTAATTTGTTTAAATATACACAAATGCATAAAACTAATTTTTAATTCCATTAGACATTCTAAAATACTATTAAATTTCATTCAATTTTAAAAAAGGTAAAATCGGACAGAACTTATGGGATGACCTGATCTTTCAAAATGAAGAAGTGCTGACCAATAATCTTGTTTTTATTTCCATTTCAGTTGATGCTAACTCGCATCATAACTCACCTGTCATCGTCATTATTATTATTATTATTATTATCATTATCATCACCCACATCATCATTATCATTATTGTCAGCATTTTCATCATCATCATTGTCATAGTCATCGACAGTGTTACAACA
>NC_142934.1:11422702-11522702 GCF_046866305.1 Octopus bimaculoides | reverse complement strand
TGGGGGGGTCGATGTAATCGACTTAATCCCTCTGTCTGTCCTTGTTTGTCCCCTCTATGTTTAGCTCCATGTGAGCAATAAAGAAATAAGTAACATCCTATTTGCACTTATTCTTATAGCCTGGCAGGGTTGAATAATCATATCTAATTACAACAGCATTTGACTCTTCAGGTGTCTTGTGTTGGACTTAGTTGTTGTATTGAAATTCCGATGCAACTACCGAGTTCAACGCAAAACACCTGAAGAAGGCTGGAGCATACAACAGCTGAAATGTAGTGACAGCAACAATCAAGATGAGACCACCAGTCTGACTTAACATAAATAGTGTATACAATATCAATTCCTCATCTCACAAATATAGAACTGTATCATAAAAGGCAACGGTTGTATATCGACAAAAATACTAAGAAGGCGTGTATTTTGTCCAATATGTTTCTGTGATATTCATATGCAATCTTGTAAAATAATATTTCAATGGTGATTATTTTATTGACACCTCGAACCCCACAAAACGGCCTGAAGCTGAACTTTATGTGAAGCAAGCACTGCACTAGATACTATAAAAATGTTTAAGCTTGGTTTCCTACCAAGCCATCTGTAGCAGCAAAGTGGAAGGGAAAAAAAAAATATGGAGCCAAAGGAGGAGGTTTTTGCTTCATGCTTTGGAATATCTAACAAACGGTAAGAAACAAAGCCTCTTTTTATTTTCGCTTCCTACTGCGAATATTATCCAAGATCTGGCTATTGGGATTAAATTGCTCCAAAACAAAAATAAAATTTCAAGATAATTGAATTTGTATAAATGTTATCTTTATAATACAGAAGATAATAATGACAAAAGCTTTTGAAATAGAAAAAAAAAGCAAAAAAAAAAAAAAGCAAAAAAAAAAAAAGCAAAAGGAGAGAGAGAGAGTTAGGCTTAATGAAACTACAAAGATATGAGTTCATTAAAAACAACTGTTTTGTTTTCCTTCTTTGCTTGCTTGTTTTTACCAACACTGATGCTGTACAGAAAAATATGGGTTTATCTAAATCCTAGTGTTGATTGATAATTAAGAATTTATTGAGAAAGAGAATGCATTAGGAGATTAACAGAAAAGCAATTTGTAATTCCACCACCTTCACCAACCAACTAAAAACTAATTTTGATAAATGTCTCTCAATGATCACACTAAACAGTAAAAATCAGTTTACAAGTTAGTATTTACTCAGCTATCACTTTACATACATATGTATATACATACTATATATGTATACATGTGGATGAGTATATATATATATATATACATACATGTATGTGTGTGTATGAGTATATACATGTACAAGCAAATATATACATGTGTGGGTAAATGTGTGTAAGCAAATATATGTGTAGGCGTTTGTGTGTAGACGTGCGTAAATATACACACATATATATGTATAGAGAGAGAGAGAGAGACATATCTATTTGTTTCATGAGAACAAGTATCTTGAAATTCAAGACAAAAATTCTAGCATTAAAAAAAAAAAGTTCTTGCGTATGTATATTGTCAAGAATTTTACAGTAGAATAAGACTGTGTGATGTTGATGAAAAAGCATTGCAAGAGAAACAAATTCACCTGGGAATTAAAGCTGATCCCTAAACTAAGGTTGCTGGGAGCTTACCAAACAACAATTTCATGATAATTTTCTTTTCTCCTTTGCGTTTTGCTTATTTGGGTTTTTTTTTTTTTTTGGTTTCTTTTTTGCGGCAAAGGGAGAAAAATTAATATAATCATCTGAATACCTATCTTATTGGCAGATATCTCATTGATCTCTCATAGATGAAAGACAAAGTAAACCTCAGTGGACTTAGAAACAATGAATACAGAATTACAAAGTAAGATACTATATAATGTCTATTAGAATATCTCTGCATTGGCACAAAGCTTGCTTATTCATAGGTGATGCTTGTGGTTGTACAAGTCTTCATAGTTATAGGAAAGAGCTATGTGATAAAGTTAAATGGCTGTAAACAGGCCTCAGTAATGAGCAGCAGATGCATTTTACCACAGCATTAACAGTTTCATTACCATATTTCTGCTGAAATATACAGCTTTTGTTTCAATTAATTTTAAAAATAATTAAGAATTTACCACAATAATTTTGTCCTTATTAAGTTGGCGCATGGAACTTAACTCTTTGGCATTCAGATTTTTCACTCAAATATAACGCTTTTTCATTAACACCGTTTTTAAATAATCGTGCATTATCTCATAGCTTCGAAATTTCGATGAACTGATTGTATAATTTTAGAATGGCATTGAGGGGTAGGTGTGATAGGCTGGATCTGGCAGGTTTAAATGCTAAATTATCATGAAATTTCGATGGAAAATTTGAATTTAGATCTCTTTAAGTTAATCTGGCCATATCCAGGCCAAATATTCTACCTGCTTTATGTAAAAACTGACAAGATCCAACATCTCACACCTACCCTACAATGTCGTTCTAAAAATATACAAATACACCATTGAAATCTTGAAGCTACAAGTTTATGTGCGATTAATTCAAAACAATGTGAATAGACAAGCATTATATTTGGCAAAGAAATCTGAATGCTAAAGGGTTAAGGCAATGCTCCAGCATGACCATCGTCCTATAACTGAAACTATTACACAGATCCAAGTAGATGAGAGCATAGCATGTGTAGTCACATGTGAGTGCGAGCAAATTATTAACAGGAATTTAAAAGGCAACAACATATACCAACACACACACACACACACAGATATCTATGTAAAGATTTTAATGTGATAGCATGGTGAAATAGCCAGGATTATCTTATAACTAACTGTCTAATGAAAGCACTTCTGCTAAATTAAGCTTCTTTTTTATACATTGCAAAATTAAAGGGAAGAGATGGGCAAAAAAAAAAAAAAAAAGATCATTTGTTAATATGATCAAATGCTCAGTCCCCACTTTTCCTGACTTTTTTTGAAACACCAGTGTAGTTGTCTCTCCATATCCTGATGAAAAAATAAATGGTAGCCTGAATTTATACTCTTGGAGAACACATAAATTTTTTTGAAATTTCATCACACACACACACATACATATTAATGGGGGAAAAAGGACAGAAGAAAAGGAAAGAAAAGAAAAAAAGAAAGCCTGAAAAATTATAATAGGAAATAACTGTAAAGGTAATTGTAAGACACAACAAACATTTGTGTTCTAAGCTCATAGTCATAGAAAGCTAATCACAGACAGGTGTGAGAATAGAATAGATGGCACTCAAAAACAGGATGGTCAGTGATTTCTCATAACAAGAAAAAAGAAGTGTTTACAGAAGCTTAAACACATCTGTCTCTCTACATACCTACCTACCCACTTACCTGCCTATCTATCTATCTATCTATCTATCTATCTATCTACCTACCTACCTACCTGCCTGCCTATCTATCTTATTTCTTTGTTGCCCACAAGGGGCTAAACATAGAGGGGACAAACAAGGAGATTAAGTCGATTACATCGACCCCAGTGCGTAACTGGTACTTAATTTATCGACCCCGGAAGGATGAAAGGCAAAGTCGACCTTGGTGGAATTTGAACTCAGAACGTAACAGCAGACGAAATACCGCTTAGCATTTTGCCTGGTGTGCTAATGTTTCTACCTGTCAATCTATCTATCTCCCTATCTATCTCCCTATCTACCAATCTATCTATCGTTGTCTCTCTATCTCCTTTTCTCCCCCCTCTCTCTCTATTTTCTCTTACCTACCTGCCTGCCTGCCTGCCTACCTACCTACCTACAAAATCAATAGCATAAAAGTAGGGAAATAAAAAATTAGTAAAAAAAGGTGATAAAACGAGGGAGAGAGAGGGAGGGGGAAATTGAGATAGAAAACAAATTATATAAAGCAGTTGTATTGCGAAGAAAATAAATTGTTCAGTTTTGAATGAAAGTTGTGTGACAACACTGACTATTACAGTTAAAATATTTGTCACAGAACAGACTATTACAGTTAGACACCTACTACAAAAGCTACTGTTGAAGTCCTATCCCCATTCTAGTGTTAAATCTTAGTGCCAAATTATTTCCCTATGTAGTTTCAGCTTTGCCCCCTGTATAAGTCGAGTGACACTCCAGTTTAAAAAAAAAATTATGCCCTAGTTAAAATGAAGTATAAAATAATGCAATTTATATGCAGGTAAACAGAGTATCTTACTAGCTGCAGGACCTATATTACCAAGTGTAGATAGACACAGGAATTATATTGCAAAGTGTACTTAAACGGGAACTGTACTACTAAGTGCAGATAGACACAAATGATATTGGTTTCAAATTTTGACACCATGGCCAGCAATTTCAGGGGAGGGAATAAGTTGATTACACTGACCCCAATTTTCAACTGGTACTTATTTTATAGATCCTGAAAGGATTAGAGGCAAAGTCAACCATGGTGGAATTTGAACTCAGAACATAAAGATGGATGATATGCCACCATACATTTTGCCTGGTGTGCTAATGATTCTGCCAGCTCACTGCTATAGACACACAAAAACTATATCGCCAAGTGTAACTAGACACAGGAACTATACCACCAAGTGTAGCTAGATGCAAAACTATGTCGCCAAGTGTAGCTGAACACAAGAGCTATATTACCAAGTGTAGGTAGATACAGGAACTATTGGGTTGTCTGGAAAGTGCGTGCCGATCTTTTAAAGGAAAGAAAAAGGTCAATAAATACTTGCCATTACATTTTTAATTAACCAAATATGAACCATTTTGTTGCACAATGCGTCTCCATCTTCCCTTTAACTAGAAAATACCCTCTTCCCAGAACTGAGGTGGTTTCATGGCAAATAAGTTGAAAGGTCAGCTACTATAAATCGGCACGAACTTTCTGGACAACCCAATATATTAGCAAGAGCTAAATACATGAGCTACAGTACTAATTGTAGCTAGTCTGCTACCATAGAAGTTATATCATTAATACAGGAGTACAAAAAATATCATGGATATCTACGAAGGAGTTGATGAACATATAAATTTTCAGAGAATAACCATGCAATTAGGCAAATCAAATACAGATCTCAAATTTTAAAGAATAAAGAAATTATTGCTGTATATATAAAATCATCATTATATATATATATATATATATATAATCTGGGTGGGGAAGCTTGTCTCCCCTTCACAAATATAAGGACACAGGAAATGTGTCAGGGCCAACAGGAAGCGCTCTAGCTTCCTAGGGCTAAATAACAGCAGTATGATTCCCTGAACGGGTCTGTCACAGTAAGTTGACAGTAAACATCTATGCTAGTATGGGTTGGACGATTTCACTGGGGACTGGCGAACCAGATGGCTACACCAGACTCGAACCTGATCTGGTAGAGTTTCTACAGCTGGATGCCCTTCCTAACGCCAACCGCTCCGAGAATGTAGTGGGTGCTTTTTACATGCCACTGGCACGAGGGCCAGTCCGGTGGTACTGGCAATGGCCACGCTCAAATGATGTTTTTTTTTTTACGTGCCACCTGCACAGGAGTAAGTCCAATGTTTTGTTCACATGCTACCGGTATGAGTGCCAGTAAGGCGATATATAAAATCATCATTATATATATATATATATATATATAGTGTTGTTTTTGTTTGCTTTTATGTTTAGCTATAATAAAAACAATTTTATATTAATCTGATGAGCTACTCCATACTTTTGTTGAGTACAAATTCATTGTTCTGAAATTTCGAAGTGATTGACAACAAACGTTCTTATTATAATACATGCATAGAAACAAAATATATCACTTCTACCTTGTTTATATAAATAACATAAACGATAGATATGTGCATACTTGTGCATATATGTATGTATGCAACGCAAACATACAGCTACAGCTGCACAAAAAATTGAAAACTGAGATTAGTGACTGATTTACTGTCAGTAAATTTATATAACTGTGTAACTTCATGTTTCGAATAATTAATATGCCGATAATGAGAAATAATATGCCACAAGCACTTAAAAGTTATATACAACTATGCAGTAAAATACATGGTTATGTTCAAAGAAATAGAGATAACACACTAGATTTTTAACAAATTTGGATCAAGTTTTCATACTGTATAAACAGTGTGTTTCCATGCAATACACTCTAATCCAAATTTGCGAACGTGATCAAAGGATTTTTGCCAACATAAACAATCACCATTTTCCTGTTTATATATATATATATATATATATATATATATATATATATATATATATATATATACACATACACACCTAACAGAGACTGTATAAAGGACTTCAAAAGACATTTAAATATATTTAGTTTATTTAGCAAAATAGCTATATTTAAACTTACATGAATGATTTTATATGAAATGTAATTTATATCTAGTTTACTAACACTTATAAACAAACAAATTTGAATAATTTGAAGTTATAAAATTTCCTCTGTTAAGTGTGGAAGTGAAAGAAACTTTTACAATTTTTAAATAGCTTGGGTTATAAAATCTACTTCAATATTATTTAGATAATTATTTATATTTATGAGTGACTTTGTGGTAAGTAGCTTGCTTGCCAGCCACATGGTTCCGGGTTCAGTCCCACTGCGCGGCACTTTGGGGCAGTGTCGACGACTATATAGCTTCGGGCCGACCAAAGCCTTGTGAGTGGATTTGGTAGACGGAAACTGAAAGAACCCGTCGTGTGTATGTGTGTGTGTGTGTTTGTTTGTCCCCCGCCCCATATCGCTTGACAACCGATGCTGGTGTGTTTACGTCCCCGTAAACTAGCGGTTCGGCAAAAAAAACCGATAGAATAAGTACTAGGCTTACAAAGAATAAGTCCTGGGGTCGATTTGCTCGACTAAAGGCGGTGCTCCAGCATGGCCACAATCATATAACTGAAACGAGTAAAAGAGTAAATATGATTATAACACATTCTTCAGTGTTCTGCTGTTACACACACACACACACGCGCGCGCACAGTGTAAAACATTTTCTAGCCAACTGAGTTGTGTCCCTTGGCCTTATTGCTTTTCTTATCACAGCGAAAACTTGAAGAGATGACAAAATGATGCGAGTTCACATATTTGACCATCTCTCTTTCCTTTCCTGAGCGTCCAATAATACTATCCATATCACGTCCTCACTTTGTTGTTTTTTTGTTTTTTTGTTATTGTGTTTTTGAACTACATATATATATATATATATATATATATATATATATATATGAAAAAAAAAATCTAAATTGGTGTATGAACCCATATTAAAGAACAAGTGCATTTTTAGTTCATACCAGTTATATTATACGTATGATCGTAAGTAATAATACACACACACAAACCCATATACAATGTAGGGTAACGAACCGGAGAATCAAGACAAAAGTAAAGTGCAAGTTTATTTAAGCCAGTCCAGTGACCTGTAACTATGGACGTTATCCGGTTGACCGCCACTTCTTAACATACACAAACACACACACATATATATATATCTTTTACTTGTTTCAGTCATTTGACAACGGTCATGCAGGGGTACCGCCTTGAAAGAGTTTTAGTTGAATGAATCGACCTCAGAACTTATTCATTTTTTTTTAAAGCCTGGTACTTATTCCATTGGCCAGTTTTCCCGTATCACTAGGTTATGGAGGACATAAACACACCAACACCGCTTGTCAAACGGGTGGAGGGGGGACACACAGACACAACACGGGCTTCTTCCAGTTTCCGTCCATGAAACGCACCCACAAGTCTTTGGTCGTCCTGAAGCTATAGTAGAAGACATGCTCACGGTGCCAAGCTATGGGACTGAACCGGGAACCATGTGACTGGGAGGTAAACTCATTACCGTATAGTCATGCCTGCGATTATATGAAAGCAGACCAGCCACGGGATGTCGAACCCCGGGATTGAACCGGGATCTTTTAGATGCTAAGTCTAACGCACACCGAATGAATACATATATATATATATATATATATATATATATATATATACACACACACACACATAATGAGAAATATAATAACTGGGGAAGGTTCTGCAGGAATGCAAAAGGAAGTTGGGTATAAATTTAGGGTTAAAATAAGACATGGGGAATCTCGAAAACCAGTTCCTCGGGTATCCACTTCTTCAATTCCCTAACACATACGAACAACAGACGATATTAGTAAAATTCAGTTGGCACACTTTCTTTTTTTTTAAATCATTACATATAAATTAAAGAATACATGTAAATAGATGTCTGTGCGTTGTAACCATACACTTGTTTAAAACTGAGCCAAGATGCCATCGATTATTGATCGATTATGCCCACACCCGTAGCTGAGAGTCGGTGGCTCCAGACACAAGAAGCATTACCCCTCATCACGTGCTGCGCTCCTGTGGTACGCCGTACACTTTCGATAGTCCCATCAGTTATACAAAAACGTTAACATTATAATACAATTATAGATATCAAAAAACAAATTTCAAAACATATACAACATAGCTACGTGGTTAAGAAGTTCGCTTTGCAACCACACGCTTTTTGGGTTCAATCCTACTAGAGGGCACTTTGAACGAATGTCTACTAAATCCTTGGCCCAACCAATACTTTGTAAGTGAATTTAATGCAAACACGCACATACACACGTGTACATGTTTTTGTGGTTGTGCCCCATTCTCACCGCATGACAATCAGTGTAGTTTTGTATACGTCACTGTAACTTAGCGGATTGACAAAAGAACTCGATATATTAAGTACCACACTTAGCCTTAGCCTTCGTTGTGGGGTTTATCAGGTATGCTAGACAGATCCAACAATGACATATAAATCTAGTATCAAAATTGTGATAAAAGGAACGAAAACATAATATATTTCAAACTATTTCATTTCAACAATTTACAAGTTATTCTGAAATTCTCGTTAATTCCAAAAGTCAAAAAAGAACTTTTGTAATTTTAAAAAGACTAGAATAATAACAGATGAGTGCCCTCTTCACTGGCTTGAGACCTGAAAGCTGACACGATTGCTGTTTGTTGTTGATGGTGGTGTTTATTTAGCCAGGGGTGGATAAAACTACATTACGTATCCTTTTTAGCCTATTTCTGTTGTTTTTTTAAACCAACAAGAAATTTGGCTGTTATTTCCAGCAATTAGAGTATATACCCTTCGTTCGAGGAGGGATACAGAAACACCTCTATGACGAGATACAGACACAAACTATTGCAGTACCCCAACGCAGTGATGAAATATTTATAAAAGTATCGGCAGCTTTTAATTGTTGGGTTTAAATGAGATACTTTAGAAAAAAGAAAGAGATAGATAGATAGAGATAGACAGACAGACAGACAGACAGACATAGATAGATAGATAGATAGATAGATAGATAGATAGATATAGATAGATAGATAGATATAGATAGATAGATAGATAGATTTTAAAAACAAAAAAAATACACTGAAAATGTCGAAGCTATCCTCTCCGTTAATATTCCAGGCAAAGATGTTAGGAAAAAGAATTGAACGGGAAATGGTGAAATAGGATGCCGACGACAAAATGGTATTTGAGTTGTAGCGCTTGATCCTTAAGTTTATTTCCTACAGGATATCCCCCCCCCCTCCACAATCTTTTACCTTTTACTTGTTTCAATTATCAGACTGCGGCCGTGCTGGGGCACTGCCCTAAAAGGTTTTAGTCGAACAAATCGACCCCAGTACTTATTCTATCGGTTTCCTTTTGGTGAACCGCTAAGTTATGGAGATCTAAACAGACCGACACAAAGACATACAAATTTATACAAACAAATGAATTTGCACACACACAATCTGTGTGCGCGTATGTAAGTATGTAAACATTCTAAAACAAAAACAGTTTTTGTGCCTAGTTACAAAAATCAATATTATTTAAAAAGATTTGTATTAAGCTGTGCAAAAGTGACCTACATCTATTTTAACTAAACGAGTGCATCTATCTATCTATCTAGTTATCTATCTACCTACCTATCTATCTTAGTTTTGTTTGTTTGCTGTCTCTTCAAGCAATGAATAAAGGAAGCAACATTCTTAGCAGTGACAGCAAAGACACGAAATTTGGAGGAAGAATGCAGATAATTTAACCAAGGCCGCGCTTGAGTTTATTATATTTCTAGTAGGGTTCGAACCCAGAACACAAAGGGACATAACTGGGTATGTTTCGTGCCAGATTCAATCAGCCACTACTACCACTATGGAGTGAGGGAAAAGGCATTTATTTTCTAACAGCAACCGATGAAAAGCTGGATTTATTTATCTATTAATTAGATAGTTGATTAATTAATTATTATTAATAATATCATCAGGCCCTATTTAGGCGCTGAGGTCGCCCTGTATCATGTGTGTGTTCACATACTTTGTGTACCGTGTATATAGTTTTATCTTATTTTACTGCCCGTTCTCTTTCTTTCCCCTCGTCTTTTATGTAAGCCCTTTCCACATAAATTGTAGACTGTTCTTGTGATGTACCCGCTAGTCTGTGCCCCTGTGGCAAATAAAAGAAACCATTATTTATCTTCCTTCCTTTCTTTCTTTTCTTGTTTCTACGATCAGAAAGTATTGCTAGCATATTTGTCGGACATTTAAAGAAAAAAAGATTGTCATGTGAAGGAAAGAAGAAGAAAGAGAATATTTCTGAGCGAATGAAAAAATGTTCATAAAAAAAATAAAAAAGAAAAGAAAAATAAATAAAGACATTAGCTGGGGAAAACACTAATGGAAGCAGTAAGCTAGATTTGTTTAGCAGACCATGGAAAAGGTAGAACATTCACAGCTGAGCTAATCTTATAATGCATGGAAATCGCAAAGATGTTTTTAGTAAACTGCCGAGATGTCCACCAGCATCTAGTAATTTCGTCGTGAGTGGTTGTCAGTGAATAAATAAATAAAATTAATAAATCAACGTTTGGATGGAATATCTATCTATCTATCTATATATATATATATAACAAATAATAAATGAGTATATAACAAATATATATATATATATATATATATATATATTCACATACACACACATATATATATAAAATGTTTAATGTTTTAAATAAGTACTATTATTGGTTTTAGTCTGGCAATGATCAAACTTGTGTGGAGATGTTTAAAGAATTAGGAAGGAAGGGAAATTGAAGGCAGGTATTTCAGTGCCCGAAAATAAGATAGTAAATGCTTTAGCATATATTTATCACGGTAAATGAGGGATGGGGTGGAATTATAAACCAATAATAATAATAAGAAGAAGAAGAAGAATCGGATTAAAACAATGATAGATAAACAAAAAAAAGTAGATTTTCAAGAATTTGAAAACTGGAACATATTCTTACAGGCAAGTGTAGGAAAAATAATAATAATAATAACGGTGCATGCTAACCTAGAAAGTAGAAGACAGTTTAAAAAAAAAAAGTTTATTTCTTGATATGCTTTGAAAGAGTCTCCATGATGGAATGTTAGAGATAAAACCTTTTAACAGGGGCCACACAATGAAAGATAAGAAAACTTAAAAGGAAAGGCAAGAAAGTGGAGGGGGGCGTATAGAAAGTAGACGGAAGGGGAGCAAGATGTAGGGAGGAAAGAAAGGAAAAACTATTAGTGATCAGTGACAGGAATTGGGAGAAATTTTGTCTTGAAGCCTGTTTGACCCCAAAACCAAAGCAGGAGGCTATAAATAGAAGCTATCTAGAGTGTAGTGGAGAAGAGCAGGAAGTGATTCAGCACATCCACATATACATTCACAATAGAACTAGCAAAATAAGGGGCAGTGAGCAGAGAAATGCGTGCAAGAGGGAGGTGGAGTAAAGCAGTAAATAGAAAGAGAGAGGGGGAGAATGGTATTGGTAAGAGTTTAAGCTGAAGATTAAAAATGGGAATAGTGGGAGTGGAAAAAGCTACGGGGGTAGGAGGTGCGGTGACGATGAAAATGGCTAGAGACATGTGATTGTGATATTGATGCTAGCAGCAGTGAGAGAGGAGATTGAGACAAGGTAGGAGTGAAAGTTAATAGAAAGATCTATACAGTGTGAACAGACATGTATTTTTACAATGTAGACAGATAGATGAGAATTTTCTTCTTTTTTTTATTTTTAAGTGGAGCCAGGAAGAAAACGAAGAAAAATATGAACAACAATGGAAAAACTGGCGTGGATATGTGTTTCGTTTCGCAACAAAAAAATAGTGCGGATTCGAACCTTAGTCGATGAGTAAAATTAAGCAGATGGAAACTGTGGGAGGGAGAGAGAGTTAGATAGAAAGATGGGGAAAGCTCAGTAGGATGCTGTCGTCGCCTGAAAACCACCGCGGCCACCGCCACTGATTTACGTCTGCTTTCCTAAGCCGGCAAGGGTTCGACGCGTTTTTCTAGGGTGTATTTTATGGCAAGATGTCCTTCTGTCACCGACCCTTTCAATCATCTATTACAGCACAAAGGGACACGGTGTGCCTACTTTAAAATCAGTACGTATATATATATATATATATATATATATATATATATATATATATATATATATATATATATATGTAGATATATATATATATATATACGAGTGAGTACATAAACGAAAGAAGGACACTCAACACATTTATTGAGAGTTATATACATGTGTGTGTGTGTGTAATAGGTGCAAGCATGGCAGGATGGTTAAGAAGTTAAGTTCTCAACTCTATGGTTTTGGGTTCTGTCCACTGTGTGGCACTGAGCAAATATCTTCTATAGCCCAGGGCTGACCAAAACTGGTGAATTGATTTGATAGATTGAAACTGAAAAGGGTCTGTCGAATAATATATATATAGCGTGTGTGTGTGTGTATTCTTATCTTGACATCAAGCGATATATGTAAATGATTGTCACTGTTACATAGGTGTCCTTCATTTCCAGTCTATCATGATTGTCTATAGGGGAATAGTTTCTTGCAAGGAAACAGAAGATCGTTGACAAGAAGGGCAGGAATCCGGCCACAGAATAATTCAGTTTTATTGAATTCCGTCTGATCCACGAAAGTAAGCATGGAAAAGTGAGCATTAAAATGATATATCAGTTTGTGTGTGTGTATTTATTACGCATACACAACGTATGCATACACATAAATATACACTAGGAAATGAGAGCACACAAAAAAAAAAGGAAAAAAAAAACATGACGGAGACAAATATACATGTATATATAATGTGTGGAGGCACAATGGCCCAGTGGTTAGGGTAGCGGACTCGCGGTCATAGGATCGCGGTTTCGATTCCTAGACCGGGCGTTGTGAGTGTTAATTGAGCGAAAACACCTAAAAAGCTCCACGAGGCTCCGGCAGGGGATGGTGGCGAACCCTGCTGTACTCTTTCACCACAACTTTCTCTCATTCTTTCTTCCTGTTTCTGTTGTGCCTGTAATTCAAAGGGTCAGCCTTGTCACACTGTGTCACGCTGAATCTCCCCGAGAACTACGTTAAGGGTAGACGTGTCTGTGGAGTGCTCAGCCACTTGCACGTTAATTTCACGAGCAGGCTGTTCCGTTGATCGGATCTGGAACCCTCGACGTCGTAAGCGACGGAGTGCCAACAACAACAACATATAATGTGTGTTTAGGTGTGTGATTTAAAGTCCGTGTTCCTTGTAAACTTAGTACTTGCAAAAATACTTTAAGACTTTTAAAAAATATATTTTGTTATGCCCTTTTTTTATGTATCTTTACTCCTACTTGGATTTATCTTTCATTTGAGATCCAATAAAATAAATACCAGACGAAGTATTCAGGTTGGTATAATCAACACAATCAGCTGAAACCCTCGAGAGACAGAGTTTAAGCATGGCTGTAGTCTAATGAGCGAAACAAGTAGAAAAAGTTAAAATAAATAAATAAATAAACAAAATGAAGAATTTATGATTTAAACCCCTTCGCATTCAGATTACTCGGTCAAACGTAATGCTTGCTCATCCACATCGTTTTGAATTAATCATGCATTACTTTTGTAGTTTTGATATTTCAATGATGTGATTGTATATTTTTAGAATGACATCAATGTGCAGGTGTGAGAGGTTGGATCTCACTGGTTTGAACATAGGACAGAATATTTAGGCTGGATGCAGCCAGTTGAAATGCTAAAGGATTAAACATGAAGTTGAATGAGCTTGATAATGGTTATGATTTCGGTAGAAACTGTTAAAGTTTCTAAAATCAAGTTAAATGTAGGTAAGGCTGAGTAATTAAGAAGAACATTTCACTCAGATCTTGTGGCTTCTAGGGCGTTTTTTTTAGTATAGGTTTGTGGCTTTTAGGGCATCATCATCATCGTTTAATGTATGCTTTCCATGCTAGCATGGGTTGGACGATTTGACTGAGGACTGTTGAACTAGATGGCTACACCAGGCTCCAATCTGATTTGGCAGAGTTTCTACAGCTGGATGCCCTTCCTAACACCAACCACTCCTAGAGTGTAGTGGGTGCTTTTATGTGACACCGGCACGAAGGCCAGTCAGGCGGTACTGGCAACGGCCACGCTAGAAATGGTGTAATTGATGTGCCACCTGCATGGGAGACAGTCCAGCGGCACTGGCAACGATCTCGCTCGAAAGTTTTTACATGTGCCAGAAAGGTGGCGCTGAGCACAGGTGCCATCACGATTTCGCTTTCGCTTGCCCCGACAGGTCTTCGAGCTTAGTGAGTTAAACCGGGTAGACAAAAACTCAGCAGAAACACCTATAATTTAATTTGAAGGTCCAACATTGTGTCCTACTGATATGACTTGAGAGTTAAGATAAGGGTACCACACATGTCTGTTAAAGCAAAAGGTTAGTAGTAGTAATTCCACAAATAGGTAAGCTCAGATGATCAAACATCTGAATGTTTGTCAATGATAGATGAAAGTAATGCTGAATTTATCATCACTGTCAGATAGTAAACATTTACATAATGAATGTATTTATAATGGCTACTAATGTTTCTCAAATACTTTGCCAACCAGCATCACATATATTTTAATAAGTTGGTTATTATAAAGCTTGTGACATTAAAAAATAAAAACCACTTAGAAGTTGCTACTGTATTTCTGCTAAAATATGCTTTTGTTTTCAAATTAATTTTGAAAATAAAGAATTTAGTTAAAACAATTTTGTTATCATTATAACTTTGGGGTTTTGGAACAAGAATTAACATTTAAAATTTTGAAGAAAGTCTTTAATTTAGATTACTTTAAAAACATTGAATTTGTATTACAGAACCAGTTCAGAATATCAGATTCGCTTGATTCAGCATTTGCTAATTGAAAAGTATTTCTCTTGCATGTGTTTTCATTTAAACACCCCAGGGATTTTTTTTATCAACTGATTGTTTGGATAATATAAGTTTACTAAAGTTGTCAACCCTTTTGTCACGATACTTCCATTCAAATATATACGTCTTCTAAGGTGGTGAGGTGGCAGAAACGTTAGCACGCCGGGCAAAATTCTTAGCGGTATTTCTTTTGCCGTTACGTTCTGAGTTCAAATTCTGCCGAGGTCGACTTTGCCTTTCATCTTTTCGGGGTCGATAAATTAAGTACCAGTTACACACTGGGGTCGATGTAATCGACTTAATCCCTTTATCTGTCCTTGTTTGTACCTTCTGTGTGTAGCCCCTTGTGGGCAGTAAAAGAAATAAGAAATGTTAACACACTGGATGAAATGCTTAGTGGTATTTCATCTGTCTTTATGTTCTCAGTTCAAATTCCGCCAAGGCCGACTTCGCCTTTCATCCTTTCAGGGTCGATACAAGTACCAGTTGCGTACTGGGGTCAATCTAATCCAGTGGTCCCCTCCCCGAAATTTTGGGCCTTCTGCCTAAACTAAAAAAAAAGCCTTCTTTCTTTAATTTTGCAAATGAAAAAAATTTAGTAAAATAAGGTATTTGTTTTGCAAGATTCTCAATGTGAAATCGTGTTTAAGCAGATATTGTTATATATGGGGGAGGTTGTATTTTGTCAATTAAACACATGCACTATATATATATATATAATAAAGCTGAAGAGAAGACCAAATATATAGGTTATGTGTTTAAAGGGCAAAATATGACCATCCCCAAATATAAAGGGTAAAAACTTCCATCAGTCACGAATGACCATGATATTGCACCTAGAAAGTTCCCCTCCGAGGCACAAGTCTGGGCAAGGTTGTTTTTGGAAGACCAGCAGTTACCCATGCATATCAGCCTCTCCTCTCCACGCCACCCATGTTATCAAAAGGAAAGGCAAAGTGAAGTTGCAATTCATTTCTACAGCTGAGTGAACTGGAGCAACATGAAATGAAGTGTCTTGCTCCAGAACATAACACACAGCCCGGTCTGGGAATTGAACTCACTACCTCATGATTGTGAGCCTGACGCTCTAACCACTGAGCCATGCATCCCAAATATAACGATATTAGTAAAATAACTTTGTCACTATAAAGTTTGTGTTTGCAACATAACTTAAACTTTTCATGGAAAGTTTAATTCAAATAACTTTAAAACAATAAGTTTTGTATCATAGAAGCAGAGATAAACTCAGGCAGGTTGGTAGCAAAAGGGCTTACACACAAGACCTTAATACATATGCTTTTAGTATATAGGCTGTATGTCTGTGAACTATTCTACTAGAGTCACATTGTTTTTAATATACTGGGTGGCCCAAAAGTAGGTTTACAGTTATCACATAGGCACTTTAAATTTCTTTTAAAACATTTTATTACATTTAAATTTCTATCTTACAAACTGAAAGGGGCGCTTAACAAAATTAACTAAATTAGCATAGAATAATGGTTTCATATTTATTTATAATTAAAACCTAAATGTTAATATATGAATGCGAAAGAGGCACTTAAACTGTAAACCTACATAATCAGTGTCCCTCTACTCCTGTGTAGATACACACACATGAAATATGCTGAGGGAGATTTTTAACACCCAGATGCTCTTCCAGTTGCCAACCCTAATTTCTCCTTAGATTTTCACATAAAGAGCACAGTCTGTATGGCAGTGGTATTTATTAATTATTAGCCATTGTGTTGCTAGGGTAAGAGGATATATTTTAATTTCTGCCAGCTGAATTCACACGCAGGCTTTGTTCAGCTTGGAGCTACAGTAGAAGACACTTGCCCAGCAGAACGGTTGAACCCCAAACTATGTAGCTGCAAAGCAAGCTTCTTAACCACACAGCCACACACAAGGGGGTACTGACAATTTTCTTGGTTTTGGGTAAAAGAAAATACAAAGGAAACAGTTAATTATTATTTCCTTGAACATATTCCCCTCTCTGATTCACACACTTATTGCAGCAGTCATTCATTATTCTAAGCCTCATAAAAGAACTTGGAAGTTTGGACCTCCAACCAGGCCTATCATGATGCCCTTAAAGTCAGGAACTTTTCAGCACCCCTTCATATATACACACAGGGTAACACAAAATTCACGAAGGTGTTTAGATATTTTTAACAATTTCTTATTTAGTTTAAATACAATTTTATTTAATCTATTCAAATTATGATCGATATCTACTGTTGAGAAATTGAGGTTTCAGGATCAGTGAAAGAGAGGAATTGAAATTATTAGAGTACCTAGCTTTGTACCCCCAGTCACAACATTTCAAAGTAGTATAAAAAAGGAGGGGGGAAAAAAATCTATAGAACTTGAAGCACAGAGAGAGAAAGAGAGCGGGGTGGGGGGGACATAAGCAGAATAAAGTTTCATAACAAAATTACACCGATTAATATAGTGTTGAAGAGGATTAGTGAGAAAGGATTAACTCTTATTACTGGCAAGTTGGTATCAATGCCAGGAAGTACATTGTGGCCAGTGGTGTATAACCGCAGTCTGGTCTAGTCTGGTGGATACTGTCTATTGGAATACACTTCGATTTTTTTCTTTCACTTAATTCAAGCCTTTGGCATTCAGGTTTTCCTGTCAAATGCAATACCTATTTATTCACATTGTTTTGAATTAATCATGCATTATCTCGTAGATTTGAGATTTTGGCAATGTGGTCATTTATTTTTTTTAGAATGATATTGTAGGGTTGTCGTGAGAAGCCAGATCTGGTCAGTTTGACCATAAAACAGGCACAAGTGTTTGACCGGATATGGCTGGTTTGAATGTTAAAGGGTTGAAAGATGATGATGAATAGCGTAAAATAATTTCCTTTTTACTAAGCTGATGTTTCGGACATAGAATGATATAGAAGTTTAATGGGAAGTTCCAATTTAGATTACTTTAAAACAGGTAGAATCAAGGGACGGTCTCAGGTGAGTGGGCATTAGAAGGGTTAATAAGTGCACACTGACATCTACATTAATGATATCAATTAGAGTGCTTGATTACATAGCTAGGGTATTCGGCTCACAAATGTAATATCGTGAGTTCAATTCCCAGGGGCATATATATATCATCATCAGCCTTCCATGCTGACATGGGTGATCATATATATATATATATATATATATATATATATATATATATATATATATATATATGGTTAAGGAGGGTATTGGATTTAACCAAACCCCAAAGATACAGGTAATACCGAGTAAGTGTTGTATACCGGCTAGTTTTGCCCCTGTCGTTGTATGAACAGGATTGGGGATTATAAGTCGTGTATTAGCGTGTGTATGTATAAATATATAAAAGGATAAAGAGAACAATGGTAAAGTTAGAAATATATTTTATATATATATAATCAAGGTACTCCGAATGAATAAGGTGATGTGATCTGATGGTAGAAAGAATTCCACAGATTAAGTACTCCAAAGCCAGTCAGAAGGATAGGATCCGCATGTATGTATGTATATATGTATATATATATATGTGCGTGTGTGTGTGTGAATGTACATGAATGAAAGTGCTGGTTTGACAACATCAAAGACTGGACAGTTTGCAACACAGAGACCCTGCTATGCATGCCAGAGAATAAACACCAGTGGCAATGGCTATAAAGAGTCCAGAGTGGCTCCCCAATGACTGGCTACATCAGTTCAGGGATCTAGACGATGATGATGATGATGTATCTTCCTTTTCTTCTTTGCTTTATATATATATATATATATATATATATAACTTAATGCAATAAAAAGTATTCCTTGATGATCCAGTCTATTTAAGCAACCAAATCAGTGATCCTCAACCATTTTTTTTTTTTATCTAGGGACCCATCCAATCTCTCTATTTCACTTGTAGCCATTTGATGTTAAAAAAAATCTCATATTTTTAGAATTAAATATCATTTAAAATTTCATTAATAAAAAATTAAGTTATTTGGTAAATTGAAAGTATAATCCATTTATTTCACAAATTTTAATTTAAAAAATCTTATATTAAATCCCAAAGGGTCATATGCACCCTAATTGAGAACACTGATCTAAATGTACTTGGAACACCTATTTTCAAGATTCCAAACAGCCGTAATGGTGAAATGCACAAAGGAACTGCAATATAAACTTGTATTTATCCTTATTTTTCATTCATACACACACACACACACACACACACACAAGGCGGAGAAAATAGTACTTGAATAGCGAAGATAGAGTAATATACTTTTGTTAAAGCTGCAAAAAACTGTTACTCAGAGTTTCACGTTCCTGTTAGGTTTAAAAAAATGGGCTAAAAGTTTGTGTTAAGCAGGAAGTGTGGTGTCAAAACAGGAAGTGTGTGTAAGGGGAGACAAATCTTTTTATTTGGAGTTATGAACTCTTTTTCAGCAGAGTTCATAACTCCAACTAAAAACATTTGTTTCCTCTTACATACACTTCCTGTTTTGACACCACACTTCCTGCTTAACACAAACTTTTAGCCCTTTTTTTAAACCTAACACAACTCTCAATTCTCATGCATCCTTATTTTTCCAACCATTATATACATGAATTACCATTGAACTTTAAAAGCTCAAAGACAATATAATGTATTGGTATATTTATTTTTTTATATATTATATTCTTCATTTTGTACTTCTTTGTAAAAAACATATTCATTCTCCCTCTTCTTGAAAATATGTATGTATGTATATATGCATATATTTATATATTATTATTATTATTATTATTATTATGTACGTACAGACATACATTCATTATAGTGTGAGGCATTTACATGTAGTTATAGCCCTTAATATAATGAATGTATTTATATTTAAAGGGAATAATTAAATATTTTGTTTAAATTTTCCCCTTAATCGGTTTTACATGCTGGCTAACTTGATAAATTCTTATGCAGATTTTATCATTATATTAAATTAATCGTTTAAAAAGAAGAGAAAATGGAGATTAGGAAGTCAATAATTGTTTATTATTTAACAGCAAAATGGTTATCTTCACTTACAGCCGTTTCAATTACTACTCTTCTTTAAAATGAATATAAACTATGTTTTTATATATATACCTATTATTTTAAGGAAATTCATTCCCCCAAAATACCCGGTATTGAACCAGTATTTCCTTGGATGAAACCTCTAATTAAATTTATACACACACACACACACATATTTATGTCTGTGTCTGTTTGGCCCCGGTGACTTAGCAGTTAGGCAAGAGACAGAGAAAAAATACCAGGCTCACAACGAATAAGTCCTGGGGTCGATTCCTTCGACTAAAAGGCAATACTACAGCATGGTTGTAGTCATATGACAGAAACAGGTAAAAGAACACACACACACACACATATTATTGTTCTACTAGCATCATAGACAAACAATGTAGTAAGCTGACAACGAGCTTACCTAAGTAACATATATCTATATTCGATTCCAACTTATTCTATTCTGTGTTAGTATTTAACAGAGGGTTGTGCTATGTAAAACCCCAATTTTAATGACTCAACAGAAAATATCAAATATCTTTTTAATCGTCTTTCAATGAAGAGAGGTACTCTTCCGCAAAACATTACATATTTTCCACTTCCCACTCACTCCAACGCTTATTCCATCCCAACACTTTTACAGAACAAGATAGGAAGATTTTAAAGAATGCGCGTATGTGTATGTAGAAACCAATATTATCATTAAATATTCGTTTCCCTTGGGTCGGACGATTCGACGGGAGATGGTGAGCACCAAACTGTAATGTGTGTCATAGAATAAGAAATACAAAGTCCTTTGTACAGTATTATATATTTGAAAAAATAAATAGTGACTTTTCTGATAATTTTTCTACTTTAATAATTAGATTTTTTCGAATAAATTATCAAGTTTACAAATCGTAAATAGCTAATAATTCATAAACATTTAATTATTAAGGTGAAGAACTATCAAAAAACTAAGTGCTATTCATTTATTCAACATATATATGTTTGGTTGGTGCCTCTTCTGTATTAGTATATATTGATCTTAATATCGTAGAACAAAGCCATGGGAAAATAGGGTTGGAATTTATTTTAGCACCAAAGTATTTTTTTTTTGGTTATTAAACAACAGTATATTGAACGGTTATGGTAATTCTATAAGAAAATCTTTTTTTTTGCGATAGAATAGGCTGTATAAAAGCAGAAGAAACACATCAATCCTGGGATTATTTTACTCAGGATCCAAATAAATATCCATGCAGAGTCTACATGCCAGAAATAGCAGCCAAATCCCTTCCCTTAAAAAAAACCACTCGACTGCTACAAAAAAGAAAGACAAAAAAAAAAGAAGGAAAATAAATAAATGAATAAATAAACGGGCACATTAGATTAAGGCAAGTCCTATTTTACCCCGCTAAAACAGATAGCCATGCATGGAATGCCTTTGGTTAAACATCTAATGGATCCCGACCGAGCTGGCCTGAGGCCGAACAGCAAGATATATTAAGAATGCAAGCTTTCTTTTTTTATTAAAAAAAAAAAAAACACACTCATTTATTAATACTAAATTACAAATCCCCACACATCTCAAGAATAATTACAACTCACGCACGCATACATACATACAAGCATGCACACACGCACATTGCCAAACAATTTCTTTTTTTTTGAAGGTTTTTACAAGATAAACTTTTGAGTAGCAGTGCAATGGCAAGCTCACCAGGTTTTCTTTCTTTTTTCTTTTACCTGGTGACATCTTGACACAGAATAGTAATATAGTTCCAGTTACCAGTTATACCATGGCTAGGGAAGGAGGGAGAAAATATTTTTCGTAAATAAAACATTTAACAATTTCAGCAAAGTAGCATATATAGATTTATATATGTGTGTATGTGTGTATATATGGATATATATATATATAATGATTATGCATACATGGGCATGTGCTTACAGTTAGAGAGATGGAAAGAGTATTGCTATCGTTAGCTGTTGGATAGCTGGTGACAGCAGTGTGCACGTAAAAACCAGATGCAATTAACTAGATATACACAGAACAGAAAAGGAAATATTACATATGTACACACACACATACACGGAGAGGGAATATTATACACGCATACACAAGGGGGAATATCACACACACACATGTGTATAATATTCCCTTTTATACTATATATATATATATATACACACACACGTTTGTTTTTATGTTGTTACAATAAAAACTATACACACACACACAAAAAGGGAGGTTATATATTTTATATATACACAGATATATATATATATACTCATACTTATATATATATATATATATATATATATGTGTGTGTGTGTATGTATATACATATATATATTCATACATATAAATATAAATATACACTCATACATATAAATATATATGCGTGTATATATATATATATATGTGTGTGTGTATATATATACATATATATATTCATACATATAAATATGCACTCATACATATAAATATATATGCGTATATATATATATATACTCATACACACACAGAGGCTTTAAGATTAAAGGGAAATATATAATATATATATATATATATATATATATATATATATATATATATATGCATGTATAAAAACATACACACGCACATATATAATGCATGTATGTATATTCACATACACACAAGGATTTCGAGGGAATAGACAAAATATCTACCTAAACACACACACACATAAAGAGGGAGTAATTTAGAAATGGAAGCTTGAATGAACCAAACTGTCACGGGCAGGAAAAATCAATACAGTGAGTGCGTATTGAGGCTAATCTAGATATAGATGTGTGGTGTAGGAAAAACAACAATTTGAAAAGGGACGAGATGAGATGTGAGACGTAGAAGCCACGAATGACGACAGCAGCCACTACTAACGAACCCACAAAAAGAACACTAATAGATTCAAGACACACACGCATACAGTGTAGGTTATAATATCATTAATGAATTTTTTAAAAAGAGACGTTATATGCAATAAAACTGGTTTCATTTCTATTCAATCAGCCAAGAGAAATAAACTAAAATGTGGAATTTAAAAAGAAAAACCGCAACCTAAAAACCATATTTTCCCCCCCTCTTCACGAATTCAAAATTTCACAGCACACACAGAATATATAATATAATATATATATATGTATGCGTGTGTGTGTATTCAAAACATATATATTACACAGAGATTCCTTGAGGAGTTGGGTCAAAACGAGGTGAATAAGTTTATTTGTTGAGGTATTTATAACTGAATGACTCGCATTACACCATTGCTAATTTCTAAACATATTCTAAGAGAGAATAATTTTAGAAAAATAACTCGTTTTCAAGATTAAGAATAGAAATAAAGAAGAGAAATATATATGAAAAGACAAGACTTATTTCTAAGGACAAAAGGGAAACAGGAATAGAAAGAGAAAAGCCTTAAAACATCTATTAATGCCCAGATCAATTCTATTTAGCATTCACATTTTTAGCCCAAAGAGAGAGAGAAGGGGGAAGAGAGATGATGGTGGCGGAGGAAAAGAGGGGGGGGGGGGTATAAGATTTTCTCATTTGATAGTTTTGTTTGGCAAAGTTGAACTTCCTAGAAAGAAAGAAAAGAGAGGCAACGAAAAAAGAAGTAGTTACACATACAAGAAACAAAACTTCCTCAATAAACAGTCAGGCAGTCAGTAAGTAGAGAGAGAGAGAAAGAGAGAGAGAAAGAGAGACAGAGAGAGCTAGCCGGCTGTTAATACTAACAGTACCTACTAAAAATATCGCACAGTAGTAGAATCACTAAAGTGTGTCCCAAAGCCATACACACATACACACATACACACAAGCATATACTGTTAGGGTGGCAGTGACGGTGGGGAAAAGAGAGTATCTTTTACACCGAATTCCTTGTCAAGATGAGAGGTGGAGGTGGGGTGAAAAAACCCTGGGGGTGGTAGTAGAGAAAAATGAAATAGGGGGAAAGACTCCGTTCGTTTTACTTTTTCTTTTTTTGGCTCTGAATGATAATCATAGAAAGAACTAGAGAACATTTATTACTTTTGTAGGAAGAAAATGTTTTATGACACTAATCAATACGTAGCTATAACATAATCAATATTATATGAGAAAAACTGCTGCTGTTTGTGGAGAAAAGACAACAGAAGTTTAGACTTTAAAACTCGCATATGAAAGAGCAGTCTGTTCAGCTAGCAAACTCATAGGAAAAAAAGAAAAAAGTTACAAAAGTTCACTAAAACACTGTAATAATGCACAACTGTTAACTCATTTAATAACATGAAAAAGATCTTGTTAACCTTTTCATTACCATATTTCTGTGAAAATACAGTGCATTTGTTTAATTCAATTCATTTTGAAAATAATGGAGAATTTAGTAAAATAACTATTGTCGTTTTATTAAGCTAGTGTTTGGAACATAACATGAAATTTTGATGGAAAGTTTATTTTTCATTATTTATTTAGATCTCTCCAAAACAAGGACTTATATAATGGAACCAGTATCTCAATTGTTAAATTTCTTCCAACCTTTCAAAATATTTCAAATTTTCACTAGATTATTTTCAAAATAAGTGTATTTCTTTTTTGTATATTGATGAACATCATGTTCATTTTTTTTTTTCTTTCTTGAAATTAATAAGAAAGAAATTACATCAAGTGTAGAAAATTTGAAAAATAATCTGGTGAAAATTTGAAATACTTCAAGTGTGGTCAAAAGAAATTTAATAAGATTCAACAGAAAAAAAAAAATTGGACAAATTTCAACTTGATAATAAATGTCTTTGTTAAAGTATAATAATAAATAATTGCTTTGATTTTTTTTTTCTTTTTCTATTAACGACAAGAAGGAAAAAAAAAATCCCACAAATCAATGATTGATATGCTTTAACCCAGGGGTCCCCAATAACCAGGGCTGCAGACCAGTACCAGGCCATGGAGAATTTGCAACTAGGTCAAACAGAACGAATAACGTTTTAAATTTTATTTCTGTTTCACGGCGCTGCTGCAGTCTGAGGAGGCTGTTCCATTATACATGCATTATATATTATTGTTATTGGTTTCAGTTATTTGACTGTGGCCATGCTGGAGCACCACTTTTAGTCGAAGAAATCGACCCTGGGCCTTAATCTTTGTAAGCATGGCACTTATTCTAGCGGTCTCTTTTGCCGAACCGCTAGGTTATGGGGGTGTAAACACACCAACATCGGTTGTCAAGCTATGGTAGATGGACAAACACAAACACACACATAAAAACCACATAGACACACACACACACACACACATATATATATATATATATATATATATATATATATATATATATATTTATATATATATATATATATAATAATAATAATAATAATAATAATAATAATAATAATAATATAGGGATAAAATCCCAAATTACAGGTAAAAACTCAATTAAAATCAATTTATTAAAAATTAAAATCAAATTAAGTTTCCCTAAAACTATATATATATATATATATATATATATATGACGGGCTTCCTTCAGTTTCTGTCGACCAAATCCACCACGCAATGGGATTGAAACCGGAACCATGTGGTTGGGAAGCAAGATTCTTACCACATAACCACACATTCTTTTTACTTGTTTCAGGATGACCCTGAAGTGTTTAGTTGAACAAATCAACCCCGGTATTTATTCTATCGGTCTCCTCTGCTGAACTGCTAAGTTACAGGGACGTAAATACACCAACACTGGTTGTCAAGCTATGGTGAAGACAAGGATACACACACACTAATGTATATATACGATGGGCTTCTTCCAGTTTCCATCTACCAAATCCACCCACAAGACTTTGGTTAACCCAAAGTTATAGGAGAAAACACTTGCCCAAAGTGCTGTGCAGTGGGACTGAACCCGGAACCATGTGGTTGGTAAGCAAGCTACTTACCACACAGCCACTCCAGCGCCTATGGTAATGAAAGTGTTAAAATAATGTTACTAAGTCAGTAATTTTAGCTTAGATAAACTAGCAAGCTTCCTTCTATAAGTAAGGTTTTTATAGGGTAAGGCATATACAAGTAACAACAAGAAAAAAAAAATCCTGTCATCCTAACAAAGGGACCTTTATGCTGTGTCACTCCACCTGCTAGAATAAAGAAAAAAAAGTCAACTCTCCCCTTTTTTTTAAATGACACATTGGATAATGTAGTCTTAGATTCGCTATGACTAAAAAAAAAAATCCATTATTTAGGTTAGAACGCATTTTGACCATAGGATGACACCACTACCAAGGCTAAATAACAAAAAGAAAAAAAAAAAGAGAAAGCTTTAATTGGTGTTAATTAATTGGATTTATAATTTATAAGATTTAATTAGGATTACAAAATAACCGAGTTAAAACAATGAAGAGAGAATAATGACACTTTTAAAATTATTTTAATAGTGACTTTTTCTCTCCTCCCTCACCCCCAGTTTGCTGCTGGTCTTGTCAAAGCCCTTATAGAAGGGAGCTTCTATGTGGTAGTTCAACACGCTAGAAATAGCAGCCAAATCTCCCCTCAAAACACACTATATCTTCTAAGTGAATACTTGGCTTTCAGTAGGGGAGAGAGAGAATCCTTTAATCTCACACAGCATGTGTGTCCTTTGTGTCTGTGTTTGTCCCTATAACTTAGTGGTTCAGCAACAGAGCCCGATAGAATAAGTACCAGGCTTAAAAAAAAAAAGGAAAAAGTACTGTTGGTTTGTTTACACCCCCCTTAGTGGTTCAGCAAAACGCACAAGTATCAGATTTCAAAAACAGAACTGGGGACAATTTATTTCAGTGAAACATGTAAAAGATAACTAAGATTAATTATAACAATTAACAAACAAAACAAAAAGACCATTAAGCATTGGGATTACTTGAGAAATATGATTTTTTTTTATTCACATCAGTTCTAATCAATCCTGCATCATCTCGTAGCTTTGAAATTTCAATGATGTGAATATATCTTTCATGGTGGTGCTCCAGCATGACCACAGCCACCTGGCTGAAATGCATTAACAAATAACTAAATATAATTTTGGAATTACGTTCTAGGGTAGGTGTGAGAGGCAAGTTCTAGCCAGTTTGAACATAAAACAGGTAGTAAATTAGGGTCAGATATCACCGTCTTAATTCTAAAGGGTTTTAAACTCCTGAAGATTCACTTCAGGTAAAACTTATTCCTTGAGTTTAGTAAAAACTGATTTTCGTACCGATGAAGAGGTTAATCCTTAAGCTACCCAATCTCTGCTTCATTAAGCCATTCATTATGCTGACAATAATTACTGAAGGTACATGGGTTAATGTACCTTCAGTGTCGGGCTCACAATTACGAGGCTGTGAGTTCAATTCCTGGATCTGGTTGTGTTGTGTTCTTGTGCAAGACACTTTATTTCACATCGCTCCAGTTCTCTCAGCTGTAGAAATGAGTTGTGACGTCACTGGTGCCAAGCTGTATCGGCCCCTTTGCCTTTCCCTTGGATAACATCGGTGGCGTGGAGAGGGGAGTCTGGTATGCACGGGCAACTTCTGGTCTTCCATAAACAACCCTGCCCAGACTTGCGCCTCGGAGGGAAACTTTCTAGGTGCAATCCCATGGTCTTTCATGAACGAAAGGGGGTCTTTACCCTTTTATGTTGACAACATAATATTGATTACGTTTTTCACTGTATCTTCTATTTATTTCAGTCACTGGACTGTGCCCATGCTGGGGCACCACCTTGAAGGGGTTTAACTCAAACAAATTAACCCCAGTATTTATTTGTTTTTTCCATATCTGTTACTTAATTCTATCGTTCTCTTTAGCCGAACCATAAAGTTAAGGGAATGTAAACAAACCAACACCAGTTGTCAAGTAGTGGCAGAGAAAACAAAAACAGGTACAAAGACACACGCACATGTCTTTTGTCTTTTACTTGTTCTAATCACTTGACTGCAGCCATGCTGGAGCACAACGTTGAAGAGTTTAGTTGAATAAATTGTCCTCAGTATTTATTTTTAAGCTGGTGCTTATTCTATCCCTGTTGAGTTAAAAGGACATAAACAAACCAACACCAGTTGTCAAGAGGGGATGTTGGACAAACACAAGAAACACACATCATCATCATCGTCATTTAACACCCATTTTCCATGCTGGCATCAGTTGGACATCATCAATTCATTGAGAGGTCAATTGATATATGTACCTTCAGGATCCAACAGAATCGAGGTATTTGAATAATAAAGTCACAAAGGTAGAACCAAGGATAGCACACCTGTGTATTGAAGGTGCACACATACCCACACACACACACATGATCGGCTTCCAGTGTCACTCTACCACATTCACCCACAAGGTATATTATAGAAGAAGCTTAAGGTTGCCATGCAGTGGGACCGAACCCGAAACCACGCAGTTGCAAAACAAGCTTCTTAACCACACAGCCATGCATACACCTATAACCTTCACACATCACCCCCGCTCCACCTTACACCATTAAAGCTTTAACAGAGAAACTTACCACCTTAGTTTTTATCTATAACTACCTTAACACCTCCCAGCTACAAACACCCCTCACCACCTTTGATTCTCAGTTGTATTAAGTAAGTTCTGTAGTATATAATGTTTATACTGCAGCATCTTAACAGCTTTTCAAATAATATAACTAACACAAGGAACAATCACTCTTCCCTCGGATATTTTCAGAGTTTCAATAACAACTCTTGGCTTCATTTTCTTAATCACTTCCCATTAACATGGAGCTAATTTCTATGAATGGCCATTAAATTAGCTTTGTTTCATTCATTTATTCATCCATTCATAGTCACTATTATTCACCTACATCTACTGTTCCGTTGCTCCTCCTCCTTTCTCATTACTGCTATTTAAGTGCTTAGTATATGAACTTTGCAGGATGGAATCACATTATGGAAACAACACTGATTCATTTTTACACAAACACGAGAAATATAGCTATATATTGGCGACATAAAAACCTCACCCCTTCGCATGGGTAAATCTGTTCCTAAACATATAGGCGTAGGAGTGGCAGTGTGGTAAGTAGCTTGCTTCCCAACCACATGGTTGTGGGTTCAGTCCCACTGTGTGGCACCTTGGGCAAGTGTCTTCTGCTATAGCCTTGGGCCAATCAAATCCTTGTGAGTGGATTTGGTAGACAGAAACTGAAAGAAGCCTGTCAAATAAATAAATATATATATATATATATATATATATATATATATAGATGTATGTATGTATGTGTGTGTGTGTGTTTGTCCCCACCACCATCGCTTGATAACTGATGCTGGTGTGTTTACGTCCTTGTAACTTAGTGGTTTGGCAAAAGAGACCAATAGATTAGGTACGAGATTTACAAAGAATAAGTTCTGGGGTCAATTTGTTCGACTAAAGGCGGTGCTCCAGCATGGCTGCAGTCAAATGACTGAGACAAATAAAAGAATATATATATATATATATATATATATAAAAGGCATCCAACCGTAAAATCCCTACCAAAACAGACACAGAAGTCTGGAGTAGGCTCCTGTCAAATCGTCCAACCCATGCCAGCATGGAAGGCAGACGTTAAACGATGATGATGATGATGACACTGGCACTAAATGCCACATATCAAGATCGAACCCGGAACCTCATGATTATGAAATGAACTCCTCAACAACTCAACTGGGCCATCTACACGTGTTGTGTGTGCACACATGCACATATACATAAATTCATACACACATACACGTAAATATATATACATATATACACATGCATATATATATATATATATATATATATATATATATATATATATATATATATATATATACACACACACACACACAAAAAAAAGTACTTGTATAGAAAAAATTTACATACAATTATTATACATACACATCATTAAGGACATAAAACACACACGTGTGTGTATGTATATATATACATACACACACACACACACACACACACATACATGTCTAGAAATCTGGACACACATTTATATATACATAATTGCATACACATACATGCATGCACTCTTATGTCTACATATGAACACACATACACAAGCGCACGTGTGCAACAATGGTTTTCCAAAATTTCTTACTCAGTGCACCTTAAAACTAACAATTAACAGACAAACAGAAACACATTTTCTTGGGGTTTTTTTTTTTACTTGCACAAGATACACTGGAATCTATTTTAGCGCCAGTACAAAACAATCACAAAAATAGATTGACCTGTAAGTAGGACTAAGGTAACGTATAATCATTCAGTTTATGTGGTATTTTGTTTATAAAACTTCCTGTGAAATTTTAATAAAAATTCATGAATATTAACAAAGGTGACTTGAAAAAGATAAATTAACAAGTACCGTGTGTACTTGTGGTGAAACAAATTCTGTTGGTGCATGAGGGCTTTCTCAAGTTAAAATTAGCTTCACCCAAGCTCTCATCATCTATTTAAGACTTCAAAGCAGGTGCTACAATCTGAATTCTTAATCTTTAGCTATTTAGATAAAATATATAAGCTATACACTTGTGCACCAACTGACCCCCCCGTCTCAAATTAAAGAGAGCAAGGCCAACCCATTCCCTTTAATATGCCGAGAGAGAGAGAGAGAGAGAGAGGACGAGATAGGGGGAAGAGAGAGAGAATCAAATGTACTGTTATACTCTTTAGTACTTAAATCCAGTGACATTGTACAGCTCACACATCATACAGAGATTACAAGTCTTCACCAAAGCAGTGTGTGTGTATGCACGTGTACACACACACACACACACACATCCGGCATACATACACCCCGAACCAAAAACGTAAAGTACAAGTAAGATCTAGTCTTCCAAACTGTCTCAGATGGCAGTAACTCCGAATAAGAAAGGATTTCAATTATGTTGACCCACCTAACCCATGCCAGTAGGGAAATCGGAGCTGTGAGGTAGGAAGTTTCCTTCTCGATCACATGGTTTCAGGTTCAGTCCCCCTGTGTGGCACCTTGGGCAAGTGTTTTCTACTATACTCACAGGCTGATCAATTCAGTGCCTTGTTATTGAGTTTGGTAGAAGGAAACTGAAAGAAGCCGGTTTTGTGTACACACACACATACACACAAAATGTGTGATTGTGTGTGTATGCACATGCATGAGTGTGTATTTGTGTGTCTGCCACTCACCACCTGACAACCAGTGTTGGTCTGTTTATGCCCTCTGTAACTTCATAGCTCAGCAAACATGCACAATAGAAAAATGTAATTAATAAAAGATGAGAGAATATTCATTGCCTTCTAAATGACAATATAATGGTAATTCTGTTTCACTGTCTAAGCATACCTAGTTTGACAATTAGCAGTAAGAACATTCACTCACACACAAACAACATGGTCACTACATGAAACCATGGTCTGTCCTATGAAAACACAAGGTAGATGAGACGACAACAGCCACCACAGAAGCACAGAGTAACTGCTCCATGGACACAGAACATTACAGTTACATGTTCCACGAACACAGGTTAATACAATTTGAATTTACAAGCTACAGCTATTCTACATTATTTATATTTGACGGATATTTGTCCTCATCTTGTTTTTTGTTAACACGTTTCGGCTGATATACCCTCCAGCCTTCATCAGGTGTCTTGGAGAAATTTCAAACAAGATGAGGACAAATATCCGTCAAATGTAAATAATGTACATAATTCCTCATCTCTTAAATATAGAACTGTACAACTATTCTATTCATGAAGTTTCCCTTACTGTTTGATCCCGGGAATGCTAGAGTTTCAACTGATAGGTTTTTTTTTTTTTTTTGGCCCTGAATTGAATATGAAACTGGAATAACCTAGCTTTGTTACAATTTGTTTGAGGAGGAGCAACTTTATGGATTTCATTCATTGGAAGTTTTATGTTATATCTCATATACATATAGAATTTGTGCATGCAAACATATGGCTTTAGGTCCAGCCCCAAGATGACCAATGCTTTCTGAGTGAATGTAGTAGGAGACGAAGCCCATCATATAAAGATATGTGTGTGTGTGTGTGTGTATGTGTTTGTTCCCTGCACCATTTGACAAGCTGTATTGGTTTTATTTATGTATCTATTGCTTAGTGGTTTGGCAAAAGAGACTGATAAAGTAACAAACTTGGGTAAAAAAAAAAAAATCAGGGCTGATTTGTTCAGCTAAACCTTTGAAAGTGGTGCCTCACAGTGGCTGCAGTCCAAAGACTGAAACAAGTAATAGACAAAAGACCCAATTCAGAAATAAATTCATGTGACCCTGATATTTCAATTTCCTAAAAGACTAAATGTTCCTTTTTCCGTAAACAATTTTCTCCAGTCCCATTCAGAAGATGTACAAACCTAATCTAACTAATGATGCCTTACAACATGTTGTCATAGTTACTTCCCGTCACTTTAAATTCATTTAAAAAATCGTTTACTAAACTGTTAAGTTACAAGGATATAAATAAACCAACACTAGTTGTTAAGTGATGGGTGGGGACAGATGCACAAACACACACACACACACAAACACTTGGGGCTATAATAGAAGACATTTGCCCCAAGGTGTCACACAGTGGGACTGAACCTAAAATCACTAATGTCCTTGCTAAGCATGCTTTTTAACCACATACCCAATCTTTCATTAAAAAAAAAAGAACCCCCCCCCCCAGCTCATCAATATTAATGATAATTAACAAAATCCCCAATAAGTTCTATCTGTTCCTCTACAGAATGGAATATTTGGAAACTTATTCCAGCACTTATGGATTACAACAAAGAATCTATTCACTATGGTTACCAATATGTCAATATTCGAATATCTATTTTCCATTTTGCATTCAATAAAGAATATATATATTTTTCCCCCCCTCTATTCTTCCTCTGCCATTCAATAACACATTGGTCTTTCTTCTTATTTTACTTTCTTTCAATTTTTGATCGTTACTATATTTAATCCGGGGTTTATTTCTACTTCGATTAACAACCTATACTCATTTCATCTGGTTTGAAGACTTCTCAGCTAGTTCTGTATCACATAGGTATTTATTAGTCAATAAATTATAAATTAAATTGCATTAAGCCACAGCTATTTCCCATCAGTGGTGTGTTTTACTTTCTAGCTGCAGTGTAATAAATCAAGCACAATTCACCAACTTATTTAAGCTTAAATGACGGAATTTTAGAAGTTACATAAATTTCAGAAAAGACTGTTATAAAAAGATACCTTTGAATAAAAGGATGCAGAGGAAAGCTTTAATCACAGAGAACATGTATTGAAATTCGCTTTCTCATCTTACCTCACTTATATTTCAAAAGTGAAAAGAGAGAGAGAAAATGCCAAGAGATTTAATTATAAGATTAAATACCACGACATTCAATAGCACAGGAACTAACAATGAAAAACACCCATGGTTCTTATCTCTACTTATTGAATATTCTGCTGAGACAGTCTTAATTCAGCTAAAAGAACATACAACCATTATGGCAGCATCACAGAGAATTGTACTTAGTTAAAAAATAAATAAATAAATAAATAAGATAGAAAAAAAAAGCAAATAAAATAAAAAAAAGTTTATGAATTAAATTGAATAATTTTCACAGCAACCAGTTTTTTTTAATGTGAGTGTATGTGTGCGTGCGTGTGCTTAGGTGCCAGTTATTTCTTTAAAAGAAAATCCAGAGGTTTAAAAAAAAATTTTTTTTATTATTATTTTTTTAATATTTTTCTTAGATATATTCAAATCATTCTATTTGCCAGAACTCAACATACGACACTTGAGTGGTGTATATTTCACACAAGTGTGTTTTATAATCTCCACAGCTGTCGATGTACTTTCTATACACCATGAAATTGAATGCAGTACTTTCACTCCATGTTAATGAATACTGCACTACAATCACAGCTGTTGCTGCTGCACACTCCATGACAGTGAGCAGTGCATTATTATTACTATTATTATTATTCCTTGACAGCACTGACTTACACTTCATATTGATTTCTTCCTTAGGCACAAGGCCTTGTATTATTTGGTCTGGTTTGTTATTTTCTGAATCCCGCTTGGGGTCAACATGGCTCTGCTTTGCATCCTACTGGGGCCAATAAAGGCACTAATCAAGCACTGGGTCCACAAGATCTTGTATCATTTTGCTCTAGCTTGATATGTAACAAAACTTATTTGGGTCAAATTTGCTTTCTTTCTCAACCCACTGGCGCCGATAAAATTAGGTACCAGTGAAGTACTGGGTCCATAAGATCTTGTGATGTTTGCACTGGCTTGCATTGAATTTTGCTTTGCTTTGCTTTTCATCCTACCGGGGCAAATAAAATAAAGTACCAGTCATAAACTGAGTCTATTTAATTAACTGCTGACTGTGGGGCTCTGATGACAAGTGAAGTGACACAGTAGTGGCTGGAGCGCACTGTCATCACTTCCAACAGAACACAACACAGACACCGAAGGCTATATCTGTAATGCGATGGTTATCTCTTGTAGTCTTAAGAAAGATGGTTCCACAGTCTCTAGCTGAACGACCTGCACAAGGGATTTGTTTATAGTGATCAAATGTATTAGCTCGCTTCCTCTATCAAATTGGTGTTACTTCAACAGGTGCATGGTGTACCATGTGCCAAAGTGATGAGATGAAGTGTTCTGCTCAAGAACTCAATGCACCACCCAATCCAGGAACTGAAACCATGATCTCATGATAGCGTGTGCAACACTCTAATCCTTACGGTTTGGTTGGCCCAAGGCTATAATAGTAGAAGACATTTGTCCAAGGTGCCAAATAGTGGGGTTGAACCTGGAACCATGTGATTGGAAGCAAGCTTCTTACCAGAGAGCAACATCTGCTCCATTGCTTGTAATTTTGTTGTAAATGCACTTTATTCTGTAAAGTGAGGAAAGCCTGGTCTCTATAGATAACAAGATGAGGCTATGAGAAACACGACTTAACAGGGAAATGTGGGAGAACTTGGAACACAAACAAGGTCTTGGTAGAAACAAAACCAGCAAGCATATCTTATGAAAGAAGAAGGATGAAACGAACGAAGAGGTTTTCTCTTATTTGTTTCAGTCAGTTTGACTGTGGCCATGCTGGAGCACCACCTGTAGTCGAACAAATCGACCCAGGACTTATTCTTTGTAAGCCTAATACTTATTCTGTCAGCCCCTTTTGCCGAACCACTAAGTCACGGGAACAAACACAGACACACTAACATACACACACACACACATATATATATATATGACAGGCTTCTTTTAGTTTCCGTCTACAAAATCCAATCACAAGGCTTTGATCTGCCCGAGGCTATAGTAGAAGACACTTGCCCAAGGTGCCACACAGTGGGGAATGAACCTGGAACCATGTGGTTGGTAAGCAAGCTACTTACCACACAGCCACTCCTGTGCCTAGATAGAAATGAATGCTGTGAAGTATTTATTCTTCCTTTGTAGAGATACGTGGCTTAGTGGTTAGGCTGTTGGACTTGTGATCATAAGATCGTGTTTTCAATTCCTGGACCAGGCAAAGCGTTTTCTTGAGCAAAATACTTATTTCATGTAGCTCCAGTTCACTCAGCTAGTAAAAAAAAAAAATCTTGCGGATGGACTAGTGTCCCATCCAGGGAGGAATATAATCACCAAGCCAGGAAGCCGGGCCTTATGCTCTTCAGTGAGTAATGGGGACTAACCATTCATTATTCTTTAATGTGCCCTTAATGCTCCCCACATTTTAATATCTTATAAGGGGGGGGGGGCAGTAGAAGCACGCTAGGAACTAGCTTATAAGTTAACTCATCCACTCTCTAATGTCCTGTTAGTGTTTCTGACACAGGCACAAAGTAGTTTTGAGGGGAGGGGCTTAGTTGACTGTAACGACCTCAGTACTAGTTATCGTATTCCCGGGAGGGATGAAAGGTAAAAAAAAAAAAGGGCAAATTTGACCTCAGCAGGATTTGAACTCAGAGCATCAGGAAAAAATGGTTTGCACTAGCTCTTCACATTCTAACAATTCTGCCAACCAATCTACCACTGCAGTATCTATACTAACAAAATAGACTTTTTTTTATTTTTTATAATTTCAAACAATTGCATGTGTATGTGTGTTTACTCAGAGAGAGAGAGAGAGAGAGAGAGAGAGAAACAGAGAAGTAGTGGTTTTCTAAAAGCAACTGTTTCCATCTATATTTGGTTTATAAGCCGCCTGTTAGGTATTTTGTCTGTCCTGTTAGGATCTATTGTCATTTGCGGCTGGCAATCTATTGATTCTATGAAAAATCCAATTGTTATCAGGTGATTCATTCCAGTTATTGTTATCAGCTCCTCAAACATCACCCCACCACACACACACACAACGCTGCCCCCCCCTCCAAACTTTTCATATGCAAAGGAGATGTTAACTGTTGGATCAACGGTGAATATAATTGGCATTAATTATTTTGAGTTAACTCGCTATGTATCATTGAATTTATGACAACAACCAATTGAAGAGCTGCATTGAAAAGTGTTGGCAGAGTGGGAGACGGGGGTTGCTTGGCTGTCAACGGCTTTATGATTAATATTGCAGAGGTTTTGGTCTGTTCAACATATTGAGCTGGTTTGTTAGATGATGCCATCATTGTTAAATGTTCGTCATACATTAGAATATTAAGGAACAACTTCGATGGAGAGAATTTTCTGGTTGTAATAATCAAATCTCTAGCGTCATCATCGTCATTGTTTCAATGTCTATTTTTTCATCCTTGCACGAGTTGGACAGAATTGGTAAAGGCAGATTTTCTGCCATGGACGGATGTCCTTCCTGTTTCTCAAACCTAGGGCGCACGCAGGGGGCCTCCGCAGTCGAGGGACCCCCCCCCCCCATGTTAAGATCTAAGTACGTAGATGAGTCATCTATTTACTTTGGTTAAGATGTTGAACAAGAATTAAACAATCTAAGTTAACTGAAAATTTCAAGAAAATGGTAATACATTGTACCTGCAAAAGTTCTTGAAAAAATATTACATTGTATGACGAACGTGTACCAGACTTTGTGGATCGTCTATGATATCTATTGAACATGAACTTAGCCCTCAGCTTGATTATTCTGAACCGATTGATGATTTCACAAAGTGAAAGGTGCACCATGTTTGTCTTTGAAAGTTGCCCGGATTATAAAAGTGCTCTTTTTTTTTCATATCTGGAAGTTTTACTTATTGCAATTTGTAATAGATTTAAGTAAATTTAACTTGTACTTTTAAAGATGTTCTTTAGGATAATGTGAAATATTGAACTTCAGATAGAATAAAGTAATGTATAGCTATGAATAAAAGGTGCATAGACCATGAATTTTGATTGAAGGGATGGGGCCTCAAAATAAAAAGTTGCAGGGGACCTCTAAAAGTCATGTTTCCAAGTAAGGTAATATTTCCCCCCATGGCTAGATGTGTTTTCATAGAAGATTAGAAATGAATGACATGCCTGTAATGACACTAGCACTGGTTTACAACAATCAAGCAATATCAAGACAAGGTGACACAAACATACATATATTTGATAAGCTTCTTTCAGTTTCCATCCACCAAATTGCTATATGCAAGAAGACCCAACCCACCCACCCACCACAGCAGAACTGAGATCCTAAAACTGAGGTGCCGCATAAAAAGCATCCAGTAGACTCTGTCAAGTGGTTGGCATTAGGAAGGGCATCCAGCTGTAAAAATCAAACCAAAACAGATTATGGAATCTGGTGTGGTCCCAGGCCTTTCCAGTTCCTGTCAAGCTGTCCAACCCATGCCAGCATGGAAAACAAATATTAAATGTTGATGATGATAATGAAATTCATCCACAAGGCCTTGATCAGCCCTGGGTTATAGTAGAAGACATATGCTCAAGGTGCTATACAGTGGAACTGGACTCGGAACCCAGTGGTTGGGAAACAAACTTCTTAACCACTCAGACACACCAGCACTTCTGTGCAGCCAATAATATATTTAGTGGACTACAAGAAAGTAAGCTGGCAGAATCATTAGCACACCAGACAAAATGCTTAGCTGCGGTTCCTTCATATTTAACTTCTTAGTTAAGATTCTGCCGAGGTTGAGCTAGCCTTTGAGCTTTCAGGATAAACTACGTGAAATACCAGTTACGCACTAGGGGTTGATATAATTGACTTACCCCCTCTCCTAAAATTGCTGGCGTTGAGTCAAAATTTAGTGAACTAATTGCAATCAAATTTTCTATGTCCCCAACACAATATCCAGCCTGTGGTGCTTTCTAAACAGATGTGTGGTCCACTTGCTCGCACACAAACACACTGGCTTAATCAACTAAAAGTATTAGACTTTAATAATGATAATAAACTCATTAGTAGCCAAGATTTTAATCAGTACCCATTTCAAGACTTGAACTCAGTCTGCTGAAAACTGGAACAGATATGCAAATAATTTTTTTAATTGACACAAGTGCTTTCATTTAACCCTTTCAACATTCAGGTTATTCATTCAAATGTAATACTTACTTATTCACAGTAATTTTAATAAATCAAGCATTATCTCATAGCTTTGAGATTTTGATGATGTGATTAGTTATTTTTAAAATGACATTGTAGAGGAGGTGTGAGAGGCCAGAGATAACCAGCTTGAACATAAAACAAATAGAATATTTGGACAGGATATTTGACTGGTTTGAATGCTAAAAGGTTAAGGCAATCTGGAGAGTTGACTAAAGACCTGTTTATTATTGATGTATATTTTACTGACCGGCCATCATCATTTAATGTTCACGTTCCATGCTAGCAGGGGTCGGATGTTATAACAGGATCGAATGGACCCAAGGAGAGTATTGTGCTTCAATATCTGCTATGCCAGGATTTCTGTGGCTGGATACCCTTCCTAATGTCAAACACTTTACGATGTGTAAAAGGTTATTTTTTCATGCCGTCAGTATTTGATGGAGTGATGTTTGACCTGGTGTGAGGGGTGATCAAACTAGATGTAAATTAATCACAAGTTATAGACCTCAACCCTCTCTACTAAGTCCTGTAGTATCTTAATTGTGAAGGCATGTTGTTTAGTGGTTAGGGGCATTCGGTTCACAATCATATGGTCGCGAGTTCAATTTCCAGCAGTATGTTGTGTCCTACATCAAGACCCTTTATTTCATGTTGCTTCAGTCCACCCATCATCATCATCATCATTTAACGTCTGTTGTTAATGGGTTGGACAGTTTGACCGGGGCTGGAAGGCTGCACCAGACTCCAGTCTGATTTGGCATGATCTTCTGCAGCTGGATGCCCTTCCTAACACCAACCACTCTGAGTGCAATGGGTGCTTTTACATGCCACTGGCAAGGGTGCCATTTGCATGACACCAGTATCTGCCATGATTGTGATTTTGTCATCTGTACCTGTATTTCAAAGGTCTACCCTTGTTATATTCTGTGTCCTGCCAAATCTCCCTGAGCAGGCTGTTCCGACGCTCACCATCGTAACCAATGGAGTGCCTGTTGTTAGTACCTTAATCTTTTTGTTACCATATTTCAGTTAAAATTGGCTGCTCACTTTGCATTAATTAATTTTGAAAATGATGGAGAATTTACTGAAATAATTTTTAAGAAGGTACTTAGAAAAAACATTAACATGAAATTTGGTGGAAGGTTTTAAAAATTTAGATCATTTTAACCCTTTAGCATTCAGATTATTCTGTTAAATGAAATTTATTTATTCACGTTCATTTGAATTAATCATGCATTATCTCAAAGCTTCAAGATGTTGATGATGTGATTAATTCTTAAAATGACATTGTAGCATAGGTGTGAGAGGTTCGATCCGGCCAGTTTGAACATAAAACAGAGAATATTTGGGCTGGATAAGGCCATTTTAAATGCTTAAGTGTTAAACCAGGAAGTGTGAATCTTAAAACCTGAGGGGGGCTACAAGTGGTTTGGTATCAAAAGGGCTAAGCAAAAATAGAACTGCAAAATCAATAATTCTAAGAGCAATTCTGATGATGAAAGGTATTACTCAAAACATTGGACTTGTCTTGTTTCTCGCAGCAAACCAATTTATTTCACTTTTGAACTCTTTATACTCACAGTTTACTACCATCACAACCACCGGCCAGGTGAACAGGGGGGATATAATACAGTTTATTATCAATCAAGTAGATTGGTAAAGGGAACTTAGTGACATGAATAATGAAAGGGCGAGTATGATGGATTGGAGAGTTTACTAAACTATAAGAAACAATAAAATTATTATCAAAACACAGAGAAAGAGAGAGAACAAAACAAGTTTGAAACCAGTATGGTGGACTAAAATCATTAGTATAAATACACATAGTATACAGAAGTTTTATAGCAATACTACTCCGAATCATCTAACACTATAATAGAATAGTTAAGTGGAAACAAAGCAGTCCTTCAACATGAACATGATATGCTTCAAAACACTTGACTGATTTTCTTTCAAGCAAGTCCATCCTAGTTTTTATGCTTTATTTTTCCTGGTGAATTTCTCTCAAATTCCTATCATACAAGCTGGAGAATGTCTCAAAGGGACTGTAAAAACACCTATAAAACTGCACTTAAAAAACCCTATCTTGTAATTATTCTCTTTATTGTTCTCCTTTACAAAGACCAAAGGGGCCATATAGATTGGCTAGCTTTTCAACACATCTAAATGACCAGTCAACTTTGGTATAAGGGCCAAATTTCCTTCCACGAAAAATGCAGTGTTGATCTGAAAAACTATAAAATATACAGTGCAACGATTTCTGGAACAGGCTTGAAACCTTAGGGCAAGTACCACACACACACACACACACCTCATATACATAAGCACATGTTATGCTGAACAAGCAGTTCTGGTGGTGGGGGGATAGATCGATAGGAACAGTGGCTGTCAACACATGCTGAACTGTAATTTCATATAAATATTTATCCAATATAACCCTCTCCTATCACTGTTTCACAGCTGTTCATTTTTCAACGACTGGGGTTTCCGCGCAGAGTATAACAAACAAGACATTATAAACCAAAGGTAATAATAACCGCTTAGAAGAGATAACGGTAACAGATTAGATTAACAAAGCCATTTAAACAACTGCAACAACAGTAACAGCAGCGGTATTAGAAAAACTAAGTGGCAAGTGATGGTCGTGGCGGGGGAACAGGAGCGGAATATAGGGATTCCATTTTGCTGATCTGTTAGGTGTGAATCAGTAGAGTGGAACGGGAATTGCACAAGTGTTCTATTGAGCCAAATCTGAGTCATAGTTTAAAATCTAAATTCGCATACTGGCGCCCAGTGTGAGGTGAAACCTTGGACAGGTTACAGCAATACAGTTATTGCTGTTTCATAATTGGAAACTAGGAAGAAAATGAAATCTCTGAAGCGTACTGCAATTCAATTTACTAACCACAGTTGGTTAGAAATAATTTTGAAAAGAGGTGAATAAGAGCTTTCACTACAATGTTGCTATAAGCTATTGTATTTATTATATATTCACAGACGATACGAAATCGACTTAAACATACATGAGATGAACAGTTCAATCTCACTGATTTTATACACCCAGCTGTGTGTATATGTGTGTGGGGATGCTTGTAAGTAAAGCCATAGTAAAAGAATGGTTGGTTTTTAACTCAGTGCCAGACTTTTACCAAGTTAATGTCCTAACTTTTGCCTTTTGAAGGTTAACTTAGACTTTCCATATAACAAAAGATATTGAACTGACAGCTAGTCAGATACAATGTCACTATTCCACCAAACCTGGGTTATTTAATCAATTTAAAACTCTTGCTGACCCTCACAAACGCACGTTTTTTTTTGTTTTTTTTTCCCCCCTTGTGTTGACATTTTTTCTATTTAGATAGGTTGTCAAATTTGCATGAATTCTTGAAACAGATGTTTCACTCGTGTACATGTAATACACATCATATTGCCACCTATGTTTTTTTATGTGTAAGGTAAACAGAGGTAGCTTATATGTGGTCACCTAACTTGCTAGAAACATCAGCCAAATATCTAATTAAAAAATCCTAATCCTTTGATAACCAAAGTACAGTCCTAAACACCCTTGCTTGTTTTCAGATTTTGGTAGACCCTTACAGGCCCTGAAAGAAGCCCATTGTATGTATGTGTGTGTGTATAATTAATTTTAAAAAAACGGAGAAAAAAGGAGAAGAAAAAAACAACACCGTAAGGATGTGGTACATGCAAAGTATTAATAAGATGCTCAGAGAAGGAAAGAAAGGGTGTTTTACATTTCGAACAAAGCTCTTCTTCAGAAACAGGAGAGGAAAGTCCAAAAGGAAGACGGAGGTAAAAAAAAAACTGCCAACAGTCCACATGCGGTTGATCGAATCTCCTGTTCATGATGACGTATGAGTATTCAGGCTTTGAACAACCTGCACAAATGATTTGCTTATATTAATCAAATGGACGTGTCATAAATTAGCTCATTCCTCTCTCTCTCTCTTTCGGAGGGGCACAAGCACATACACAGACATATACACACACGGCAGTAACTTCTGCCTACCAAATTCAATCACAAAGCTTCAGTTGCTTGTACAGTTACACGGTATACCACATGTCAAGTGTCCAAATGATTGCACAGCAATGGGTGTTGAAGTATTTCACCCAACAACACAACATGCCACCCAATCTAGGAACTGAAACCATGACCTTGAGATCAACACTATAAGTCACGAGGCCAAGTGCCTTCATATATCCACACACACACACGTGTTTGAGTCTGTGCTGTTATTGTATCCTTGCCTTGACACCATATAATGATATAAATGTCATTTGTTTCCAATATTCTGCAGAAACATGTCTGACTATGGGAAAAATATCTAGCTGGGAAATGGAAACCAGTAAGGGTTGTTAACAGGAAGGGCATCCAGCTGTAAAGATCTACCTCGGTAAATTTTGTCTGACCCATACAAGCTTGGGTAAGCGAACATTAAAATGATGATGAAGATGATGATGATGATAGTGATGTGATGACTTCATGGGTAGCTGTTGTCAGAACAATAAATTCTTCAACAAGTTCGCTGCAAATGTCCAAATTTTCCAAAACCATGGCTTAATAAAGAAAGAAAAAACAAAAAACAAAAAAAACAAAAAACAAAAAAAACAAAGCAAACAAACAATAACCTATGATAAAATAAACACTTCCCTAGTCACCCCCACCACCCAGTGTTTCTATAAAATTTGAAAAATCAAACCTCAAAGTGTAATTCATAATTTATATGTAGTGTATATATTTATATGTATCTTTGAAAGTGCTTTGGTGTTTGTTTAATGTAAAGTAAAATTTAAGTGTTATGGTTTCAGGGAAAACAGCAACAGCACAAGTTTATGAAGTGGGGGTAGGTTAGTGTACATTTCAGATATGTTTAACTTGCGCTGGTGAGGGCAAACAAATATAAAACCTGCTGCTGCTGCTTTTATTGATGATGAAGAGAGTGATGTGGAAGAGGAGAATAACATGAAGCATGGCAATATGGTGTATAACGGATTTAGACTGTAAATGCAACAAATATCTTTACTTACTTCCTTACATACACACATACATATATGTTCATGCACACATATATATACACATATATACATACATATATGTTCATGCACACATATATATACATACATATATACACATACACATATTTACATATACACATATATACATACATATATATACATACATATATATACATACACATAACACATATCTTATACACACATACATAGAACGCAAATACATATAAAACACCATTGTTAATCATATATATCTTGTGGCAAGAAATGGCTATAGAATGATACGTTTGCGACAATTTTTGTCGGCAGAGGAACAAAATTTGCAGCTATAATTGTTTTGGTGAAGCCTAGTCATTCTGGAAACATTTCAGCAAGGATATGAAGACTAGCTAAAAATATGATGGAAGCAAGCCTTAGTCCAAGCAGAATTCAAAACAATAAGTTGTGAAATTCATTGTTTACTTCGAATTAGTGAAGTAGGTAGGTGAATTGTTTCAAATACTGAATGAAAAGTCAATCTTATTTCTTTACTGCCCACAAGGGGCTACACACAGAGGGGACAAACAAGGACAGACAAACAGATTAATTTGATTATATCGACCCCAGTGCGTAACTGGTACTTAATTTATCGACCCCGAAAGGATGAAAGGCAAAGTCGACCTCGGCGGAATTTGAACTCAGAACGTAGCGGCAGACAAAATACTGAATGGAAAGTCAATCCGTGGAAGACACAAGTTTATCTCCATAGCTTCATTCGACAGCACCTGTCTAATGTGGAGACAAATATGATCAAGACTACATTGATACTATATCTGGTGGTACATAAGATGCACTTTCTTTCGCGCCCAAAAGTGTCTTGAAAACTCAACCTGGAACCTATAGGTTAAGTGGGACCTATATTACATCCTTTAAAGCACTGAAAATTTTTTTCTGAAAATGCACTGCTGAAATGGGGTTGTATCTAATATAACCATGTGTTTTTCATGCCATCAAATACAATACTTCTTATTTAGTTTTTTTATGGCTTTAGATATGTACAGTTGGATGTTTCCTGATATCATCTTATAAATGAACTTCATTAGTATAGCTCATATGTTCTATTTCAGGAAGGATAATCAAGTGCATTCCTTTTTTTTCTTTTAAGTTTATAAGGGTTGACAAAGTAAAGTGGAGATGTGGCTGTGTGCTAAGATGTTTGCTTACCAATCACATGATTTCAGGTTCAGTCCCACTGAATGGCAAGTGTTTTCTATGATACCCCTGGGTCAGCCACAGCTGTGTGAATGGCTTTAGTAGATGGAAACGTAAATAAACCAACACCAGTTCTGAAGTACTGAGAGGACAAATGCAAACACTAAGATACATACATGACAGGCTTCCATACAGTTTCCATCTACCAAATTCACTCACAAAAGTATTGGTTGGCTCAGGGTTTATAACAAGACTCTTGCTGAGAGTGCTGCACAGTGGGACTGAAACCAAGGCCATGTGGTTGCAAAGTGAGCTTGTTAACCACACAGTCAATGCCTATGCATTTGAGCACTCTAAATCTTGCTAATTTGCCTTCTTTATTATGCAGAACAATCACATACACAAGGGAGAGAACACCAGAAGAAATTCTAGCATAATTGCTTTTTAATACATTTATTAAATAGAGAAGAAGAAGAAAAAAATCAAATTAATATCAGGTGATTTAAATAGATAGAGTGTCTAAATATTCTGTGAATTTTCTTCTATTTTAAAAAAATCTTTTTATTTTACTGTCATTTACAATAAGATTTCCCCGCTACTGATGTGTTAACACGTCACACCTTCACCCCTATCATTGAGTTATCTAGCCTAATATAGTACAGAAATAAATATTAAAATTTTCCACAGAAATTTTAACATTTTTCAATAAAAATGACATGTTTTTATTATCTTGACCATAAGTACTCATGAAGTTATTATGCGAAAACATGTTTCTACTTGGGAAAGTGCAAACGTGATAAAGCTTTTAAAAATAGCTTTGCCAATATTTGTAAGAGTGGAGGTTAATGAAAAATTAAAGAGTGAAGATGCAGTTTAGATAGAAGCCTTTCTAATAAGGCATTGTTTTTAAAGTGAAAAGCAATTATACACTTGTCAAACAAAGGAGAAAATAAAATACAAATGTCTTAGAAGGCAAAACGCAGTATTTCCGATCAAATTTAATAATAGTTATTGCTAATAAAAATGTCAATTTCTATTCAAATCTATAAGCCCCTCTCCATTTCAAATATTTACTACAAAACGCTAATCAAAAACCTTCACATGCAAACTGAAGAAAAAAAATTCTTTTCTTATAACTATAAGACTGAGATGTTGTTTCCAAAAATATATTTTTCTGATTACTTGAGTGAGTAATTCATAGGGTCCTTTATATATTTATGGAGTCCTTTTGAATGCAGTCGCTCTGAGATCACACCTGATTCTATGATACAAAACCCTTCAGTTTTCAAGCGCTCATATTTATCCCATTTATTACCATACTTCTTTTTAAAATTCACTGTTTATGTTTCAATTGATTTTGAAAATAGTGAAGAATTTAGTGAAATGATTTTGTCATTATTAAGTTGGTGCTTTAAACCTAAATTAATATGAAATTTTGATCGAAGGTTTTAATTCATGTCACTTTAACCTTCTAGCATTTAAACCGACCATGCCTGGCCCAAATATTGTGTTTTATGTTCAAACCAGCCAGATCTGGCCTCTCACGCCTACCCTACAATGTCATTCTAAAAATAAACAATCACATCACTGAAATTTTGACGCTACGAAATAATGCATAATTAACTCAAAACACTGTGAATAAATAAGCATTACATTAGACAGGATAATCTGAATGTTCAAGGGTTAATCATAGAACCAAGGGTTCGCCCAGTGTGCTAAAGAGTTAAATTAAAACCTTGCATCAAGATTTCTGGTTAATTTATGCTTCCAACACCAAATTAATAGCGGTAAATTTCTCATACTAAATCCATTATTTTCAAAAGTAGCTCAGATGACGGAAGAATATTTCAACAGAAACGTAGCATATTTTTAATGCAATTGTACAGATTTATGAAAATATAGATGATGTTTTTGGTTGATGAAATTTTGTAGGGGTCAGAGGAGTCATATTTTGTGTAGTTAACTTTCTTACACAAGCAGGGAGTTGCATGAATCTAAACACAAACAGCAAGCAGTGAACATGCATTTTTAGTTTTAAAAAATTTCAATTTAGGGTTGTAAACTTTGGAATATCCCACTTTAGATAAAAAGTATGCAATTTCAACTTTACTTTGTGTTGTACACCACATTCCTGATACCACCAAACTAACCTCATTTCAAAGCCAGGGTTTGAAATTTCTACAGGCTAGAATTTCAGTAGGAATTTTAAAAATGTATCTAAAATGTTTACTTCAAAATAGTGGATGAGTGGTTACGAAGTTTGTTCCACAACCATGTGGTTTTGGGCTCAATCCCACAGCACAGTACTTCAGGCATTTGTCTTCTGCTATTGCCCTGAACAAAGCAATGTCTCACAAAAATTTGGTAGATAGAAACTATCCTAACCCTTTAACATTCAAATTATTCTGTCAAAAGTAATGCTTATCTAATCACATTGTTTAACCCTTTAATGTTTGCATTATTCTGCCAAAATTAATGCTTATTTATCCACATTGTTTTGAACTAATCATGCATTATCTTGTAGCTATGAGATTTTGATGAGGTAGCTGTTAATTTTTAAAACGATATTGTAGGGTTGGTGTGAGAGACCAGATTTGGCCAGTTTGAACATAAAACAAGCAGAATACTTTTGGCCGGATATGGCCAGTTTAAATGCTAAAGGGTTAATCTTGCATTATCTTGTAGCTTCAAGATTTCGATGAGGCATATGTTTATTTGTAGAATGACACTGTAAGGAAAATGTGAGAAGCCAGATCTGGCCATTTTGGATGTGAAACAAGTCGAGTATTTGTTTGGGCAGTTTAAAAGCTAAGGGGTCGTATTTGTGTTTGTCTTTGCGTGCTTAAACTTGCATGCATGCATCATCATCATCGTTTAACGTCCGCTTTCCATGCTAGCATGGGTTGGACGATTTGACTGAGGACTGGTGAAACCGGATGGCAACACCAGGCTCCAATCTAAATTTGGCAGAGTTTCTACAGCTGGATGCCCTTCCTAACGCCAACCGTGTGTTTGTGTGTGTGTATTCCTGTTGATATTACCACTGGCCATACAACACTTTCTTTTGAAAGTGCAAATGTAAAGAAACACACACACGGGATTCATACAGTTTCTACCTACCAAATTCACTCATAAAGCACTGGTCAGCAAAGGGCTACAGCAGAAGACATTCACCCAAGGTGCCACATAGTGGGACTGAACCTACACTATACAGGCATGTGTGTGTTTTTGGAGTCTTATGGTTGAAAACCCGTGTAGATAAAACACAAAGTATAATGACAAGTTGTGCATGTGTGTGAGCTGGTGGTTTAATAAAGAACTGACATCTGCTATTGCTAAATGATGATAGCGTCTCTAAAGTGAACCTTATTATATTTCGGGATTTGTGCTAAGCTAGTTTAGAAAATCTTTTACTGGTTTCAGTCATTTAACTGCAGCCACGCTGAAGCACTGCCTTGAAGGGGTTTAGTTTAGTCAAATAAATCAACCCCAGGACTTGGACTTATTATATGGATAGCATGTAAAAAGCACCTGTTACACTTTTGGAGTGGTTGGCGTTAGGAAGGGCATCCAGCTGTAGAAACCATGCTAAATCAGACTAGAACTTGGTTCAGCTCCCTGGCTTACCAGTTTTCAGTCAAAATGTATAACCCATGCCAGCATGGAAACCAAATGCTAAATTACGACGATGATGATATATATATATATATATATATATGTATATATATATATATATATATATATATATATATATATATATATATATATATACGACGGGCTTTTTTCAGTTTCTATCTACCAAATCCACTCACAAGGCTTTGGTTGGCCTGAGGCTATAGAAGAAGACAGCCAAGGTGCAATGCAATGGAACTGAACCTGGAGCCAACCATGCGGTTGTGAAGCAAACTTCTTAGCACACAGCCAAATTTTTCAGAAATAGATTTCTGATTCTGGACCAATTTTTTTTTTTTTGCAAGTTAGTTCAGAATTAACAGTTAATTAGTTCAAACTCAAACAATTTCTGAAGACCATCAAAAACTTCCAATAGCAACAAAAACAACTGCAAGAATGTTTTGAGTGATGAAATGCTAAACACAAAACAATCAGCTTTTGATGTTAGTAAAGTTAACCAGATATATATATATTTTTTTAAATTTGATTTTATAGCAAGGATTGAATAAATAAATACACATTTTAAATATTGACTAAATTCTTAATATCTTTCCTATCTTTTTTGACAGAATGAAAATACCATTTCACTTACTGTGTACATATTATGAATAAAAACATGAAAGATGTATGGATATAATGTGTGCGTATAAAACAGAAGATGGATATCAAACAAATGATTTAGTTGGTGTAACAAAGGTGATGGAAATAAAGTCACAGAAGTAGGAGATGGAATCACGATTTTGATCAGGAAGAGACATCACATAAAATCATTTTATTTCACCCTTTAGCACTGATATTACTCCATCATATGTAAAAGGGTAAATGAATGACCATGGGATTGCACTAAGAAAGTTCCCCTCTAAGTCACAAGCCCAGGCAAGGTTGTTTATGGAAGACCAGCAGTCGCTCATGCATACCAACCTCCCCTCTTCACACCACCGATGTTATCCAAGGGAAAGGCAAAGCCCGATTACAGCTTGGCACCTGTGACATCGCAACTCATTTCTACGGCTGAGTGAACTGGAGCAACGTGAAATAAAGTGTCCTGCTCCAGAACACAACACACAGCCCAGTCCGAGAATTGAACTCACTACCTCATGATTGCAAGCCTGACACTCTAACCACTGAGCCATGTGCCTTCGCTCTGTCATATGTAATGCTTATTCGTTCACATTGTTTTGAATTGGTCATACATTATTTCACAGCCTCAAAATGTGATGGAATCTTTTTAGAGTGGCATCAGAGTGTATGTGTAAGAGGCGGGATCTGGCTGGCTTGATCATAAAACAGGTAAAAGATTTGGTATTTGGAAAGCGGTGAGCTGGCAGAAACGTTAGCATGTCGGGCAAAATGCATAGCAGTATTCTGGCTGTCTTTACGTTTAGAGCTCAAATTCTACCGGGTTCAACTTTGCCTTTCATCCTTTCGGAGTCAATAAATTAAGTACCAGTTGCATACTGGGGATCGATATAATCGACTGCCCCACTCCCCAAAACAATTTTGGGCCTTGAGCTTAGAGTAGAAAAGAATATTTAGTATTTAGGCCAGATATGGCCAGTTTAAATGTTAAAAGATTACATACCATAAAAATGAATATTTTAAGTTGCAACCCATTGACACAGAAATTCTATCTTCTGTCTTATACTATTTTCGGTCATTAGGCTGCGGCCATGCTGGGGCACTGCTTTCAGGAGGTTTGATTGAACAAATCAATACCAGTGCTTTATTTTTTTAATTTTTTTAAAAAAATTAGGTACATATTCCAGCAGTCTTATTTGCTGAACTGCAAAGTTATGGAGACATAAACAATGCCCACACTGGTTGCCAAGCAGTGGGTCCAGGAAGACAAACGTGCATGCGCGTATAGGTGTGTGTATACCCACCCACATACACACAAACATAAATATACCTACTTATATGCTTAGCTCTTAACAACATGCACACACACACACACACACACACATTTCAAGGTAATGGAGCTTACCTCTGACTTTTCCCCCTAGATTCATAGCGAATACCAAATATTCATGCAATCAATAAATAGAACATGCATAACAGAAAGCTTTACCTAAATAAACAGACAGTCAATGTATGTTTTCTAAGAGCTCAAAACTAAATGAATACACATTTCATTCATATCTGACATGACCTAACATGTGTGACATATCCTAGTTTAGCTAAACCAATCATATTGTTGTATACAATCATTTATATCAATACTTCCATAAAATATTCTTCGTTTTTATGTAAATTAAAATATGTTGTACAGAGATATAAATGTAGGTATGTCTGTGTGGCTAAGAAGCTCACTTTGTTACCACAAGGTTTTGGGTTCAGTCCCCCTGTGCAGTAACTTGAGCAAGAGTTTTCTACTGTAACCCTGGGCTGACAAATGCCTTGTGAGTGAATTTGGTAGAGAAAACTATGAAAGCCCACTGTGTGTGTATATACAAATACATAGATATGTTAATCGAAGTGTACAGTAATATACATCCATTACGGCTGATCTTACCAATTGGTTTCACACTAGGGGTTCAATGGAGTGCTAGGTAACAGTCCGATTATGTAACCCGCTGATCTTACCAATTGGTTTCACACTAGGGGTTCAATGGAGTGCTAGGTAACAGTCCGATTATGTAACCCTGCACTCTTCAGAGGTAGCTGTTATGGAATGAAATAAGGCAACTACCTAACACTCCGTTGAACCTTTAAGTGTGAAACCGATTGGTAAGATCGGCCGTAATGGATATATAATACTGTACACTTTGATTAATATACCCACTCTACTAACAGATATAGGTGTACATTTCTTCCTGAATAATGGATTCTTAGAGGGCTTACATACATACAGATATATATATATATATATATATATATATATATATATATATATATATATATATATATATATATATATATATATATATATACTCTTTTACTTGTTTCAGTCATTTGACTGTGGCCATGCTGGAGCACCACCTTTAGTCGAGCAAATCGACCCCAGGACTTATTCTTTGTAAGCCTAGTACTTATTCTATCGATCTATTTTGCCGAACCACTAAGTTACGGGGACGTAAACACACCAGCATCGTTTGTCAAGCGATGTTGGGGGGGACAAACACATACACATATATATATATATATACGATGGGCTTATTTCAGTTTCCGTCTACCAAATCCACCCACAAGGCTTTGGTCAGCCGGAGGCTATAGTAGAAGACACTTGCCCACTTGCCCAAGATGCCATGCAGTGGGACTGGACCGGGAACCATGTGGTTGGTAAGCAAGCTACTTACCACACAGCCACTCCTGCGCCTATAGATATATATAGTTTACACCAACACCTGTAAAAGTAATTAAATGTAGTGCATCTGGGCATCACTAATATATGACTAGTAAATATTTTATCAACCCTACTAACATTTGAACTCAGAACCTAATGAGATCAAATGACACTGCATACAAGTAAGGTATTTCTTGTTTCTGATAACAAGGAGTTCGCTCTTCATTTATTTATGCTTTTTTTTTTGATTTTTATTTTTATTTTAGTGGAGATACTGCAACTAATAGAAGGTCAAATGGAGTTCAGACATTTCCAAGGTTAACAAAATCCCCCAACAGATACTGAAAAGTAATTAAATATAGCCATCCTACCAGTCAGAGCAACATTGCTTTTATAATTAAAAACAATATTGGTTGAGTAATTTTCAAATCATTCAACAGAAACTGCTACTAAATGTGCCTTTTCTTTCATTTGTCCACTTGCTAGTGTGTATATATATAACTGTTTTGTGAAGCTAGCCCTATGGAAACGGTGAAGCTTTTATCACAGAAGAGATAGCAGTGTAGTATAATTAACAAGATAGTGGAGCAACTAAAAAGAATAATTAAAAATTGAGTTAATATATATATATATATAGGCATAGGTGTGGCTGTGGTAAAATGTTTAATCTTCAGTACCTTGGACTAATGTCTTCTACTACATAGCCTCAGGCCAACCGAGGTCTTGTGATTGAATTTGCTAGAGAGAAACTGAAAGAAGCTTGTTGTGTGTGCATTAAGAAAAAGATAGTCAGGATTTGGAAAAAGAGTATTATTTAGCACTTTTCTCCCTTTGAGGGGCTCCTCATGAATGAGTTATTTTACAGAAAATTCATACATTTTATATATATTTGAGTTACTTGAAAAATATCTGGAACTGAATTTGTTTGTCTGGGTTTCAGGAAGAGGAACTCAAAGAAACAAATTCAACTCCAGATTTTTCTCACATATGTATAAAAGGTATATATATATATATATAACAAAAAAACAATTGTACTAGGGTTCATTCATTCCACTAACAATTCTTCAAGGCCGTTCCCTGTTAGAAGATATAGGAGTGGCTGTGTGCCCTTTATGGCAAATATTTATGAAATAAAGTAGCTTGCTTCCCAACCACATGGTTCCGGGTCCAGTCCCACTGCATGGCACCTTGGGCAAGTGTCTTCTACTTATAGCCTCGGGCTAACCAAAGCCTTGTGAGTGGATTTGATAGACAGAAACTGAAAGAAGCCCGTCATATATATATATTATCCGAAATGTACAGTATTATATATCCACCACAGCTGATCTTACCATATATATTATTTACTTGTGTGTGTGTGTGTGTGTCTTTGTGCCCTCCACCCCACCATCGCTTGACAACCGATGTTAGTGTGTTTACGTCCCCGTAACATAGCGGTTCGGCAAAAGAAACTGATAAAATAAGTACTAGGCTTACGAAGAATAAGCCCTGAGGTTGATTTTGTTCGACTGAATGAAAAACACAAAAACAACCTTTTAAAGCAGTGCTCCAGTATGACCGCAGTCAAATAACTGAAACAAGTAACAGAATAAAGAAAAAACGTGTGTGTGTGTGTGTACACAAATATGTAAAGCTATGTCGTTTCTGCTATAGGTAAGGACTCCTTCCAGTGAGGGATAAATATTTAATATAACACAGTATTTAAATAGGAGCTACTGTCAGGTTCTTGCTGGGGCAATAATAAATAAATTGGCAGATTTTATATATCTTGCCTCAAGCTTCCAAGCAATCCTTCAGTCTGAAATACACAAAACACACACATCTGTCTAGATATAACACCTTTCCCCTTTTTCTGGTTGGAAAGCAATAGACAACCCTGAAAAAAAAAGTACTAGTAAAATGACCTCCCTACACAATAAACGGAGGGGAGAGCTTTGTAGCTTTGTAAACAATATAGGCTGGAGTTCAAAGCCAAAACAGCTTACCCTGGTTTGACCTAGCAGAGAGAGAGAGAGAGAGAGGAGTGTGTGTTAGTCTGAAAAAGTGAGGCAAAACAGAACAGAACAAGAACAGAAGCTGCTTTTCTACATTATAAAAAACAGGAAAAAAAACCCATCCTTACTGCTGAAAATGAACTACTAGACTTCTTTTGTAAAGGCAAGCACAGAAAACGAGAGAGAGAGAGAGAAAGACACACAACAGAAATAAGTACAACATTGAATGACAACACAAAGACAAAATTCTCTTTCTATTATCTGGATGATTATCACTGATGTAGCTAATGTGGCACATAGAAGCATTGAGAAGTGTGTAAAGTATGCAGGACAAGAGAGGGAGACAGGGAGAGAAAAAGAGAAAGAGAGATAATGTAGTGGGTCGCACAGATGCAGCCAACTTTAGTTTACTAGCTTTCCTTCTTGCTTTCTTTCTTTCTTTAATTTATTTATTTATTTATTTATTTTTGTTTTTACCTTACCAGTCTCTGCCATAGATATTCACTCATCTAATGAAAGACCGATGAATAAAATAAAAGCTTTCGAAACGAGAAGCCTAATTGAATAAATGAGATTAAAAACACTTGAATACATCTTAAACAAAAGACAATAAATAAGTAAAAGAATATAATTAAAAAAATAGAAGTATTAAAAAAAAATTATAGCGTTTGGAGATATTTTACCTAATCAATATTATATATAGCATCTTGTTTATTATACAATTGAACATAGAATAGCAGAGAATTCAAAGATTTCTAAATTATTGCAACTTTATATATATTTGTGTAGTAGTAGTAGTAGTAGCAGCAGCAGTAGTAGTAATAGTAGTAATAAATACAATTCCAAAAAGCAGAGATGGGGGAAGAAAATGGTTTACATTACAAGTAACAACAAAAAAAGTTAGATTTGCACTGAGTAGATAAGGATTAATTCTATATAAAAAAAAAGTCTGGGTTTTTGTTGTTTGTTGTTTTGAGCAAGGGAAGTGTTTTCTTGTGTTTAGATCTAACCAGCTAGGTTATTAAGTTTAAGATTAACACGTCTAGATCACCATATATATATATATATATATTGTATCCTTTAATCCTTTACTTGTTTGTTTTAATGGCTGGACTGTGGCTATGCTACGGGTTTTATGGTGAAAAGTTTAGTGGAACAAAATGACCCCGAGACATAAGAATGCATTTTGCACCAAAAATTGGAATTTCTCTCATGGTGCTGCAGTATAATTTGTTCGAACAGAACATCCAGATTTCAGTCTGTCCTCTTTTGCTGAGTTATGGGGCTGTACACAAACATGCACGTGTGTGTATATGTTTATATTTATTTATTTGACTATTTACCTTAGTCAGTGCACGTGGTAATCGCTTATACGCCTTAAGCTTATAAAATATAGATTTGTAAAATCGACACTGCTTACCAAGCATGGGACTATAAGACAGAATACACATTCCCAAGATACCACGCAGTGGGACTTGAACCCGAAACCATGTGGTTACAAAGCGAAGATATAAGAACATGAATTTCATGGTGAATTATATGTAAAGGAAGTACAAGGCAGGTTAAACAAGAAAGCAGTTCTGAGTATTAATTAATACCAACTGTGATAAGAATAAAATATATAAATTTAAATGTGTTACTTGGAAATAATTTGTCAAAACACTTAACATGAGAGATGCCAACATTCTGTCCATATATGAATGAAGAGAGGGGGTGGGTGGATGTATAAGAAATTATAATTTTAACTTACTGTATGATTGTAAAGCATTTTTTTCCCCAGCAGATAAACTTTTAAGGTATAAGCAGAAACGAAATTATATATCCATCTTTCTATGAAAAGAACCAGTTTTTTAAAAGCTGACTAGATAGCTACTACATAGCCCTACCCATCACTAATGTGTATTTTCTTTCTTTCTTTTTTTGATACTTCTAAACAAGGAGAGGGCAACTAGGTGGACAGGGATTAAGTGATACTCACTGACCATTATAAAAAAAAACAACTCATAAATAAATATATAAAATAGAAAAACCGTTGGAGGGGGGTACTTTTTTGTATAAGTCAAACCTTTAATTTAACCAACAAACATACACGGCTCAATCAACTTAATGATATATAGAGCTTTCTACACTACCACACACACACAAACAAACAAACATAGTATTTATTTAGATGTTTACACACATAAACAGAATTTAGCCAAGATTTGAGACTTTTTATCAAAGGCATAGAGTGGCTGTTCCCAATCCATAAAGGGCCACCTTAGAAAAAAGAAAGAAACCAGTAACAGCAACTGTGAAACTCCCTTAACTGAATAAGAAAAGAAAATGAAGGTGGCGGTGGTGGTGGGGGGAAGCATTTGCAAGGTCTCCCAACCTGCATAAAATAACAACCAAATCTTTTGCTTTCGTAAGGTAGATACATGGATTAGTGCAGAGTTGGGACTTAAACAACGGGAGAAAGTAAAATTTATATGTGATCCCCCCACCATATACTTTTCTGTGTAGCTATTTACTCTTTTATTTTGTTTCAGTTATTTGACTGCTTGCCAAGCTGGAGCACCGACTTTAGTCGAACAAATCGACCCCGGGACTTAATTCTTTGCAAGCCTAGTACTTATTCTATCGGTCTCTTTTTGCCGAACTGCTAGATAACGGGGACGTAAACACACCAGCATCGGTTGTCAAGCGATGGTGGGGACAAATAGATACACAAACATACACCGTGCTAGGCACTGGGGGGGGGGGGGGCATTGTATTGGTGCGAAATTATAGCCGCCATTGAGGAAGTACTATTCTGCGCATAGAAGAGACTTGCCTAATGTGCTACGCAATGGGACTGAACCCGAAACCATGTGGTTGGGACACAGGCTTCTTACCACAAAGCCATTCCTGCTACACTACAGGAATGTAATTATATATGTGTGTGTGTGTGTGGAAATAAATAGATGAATAGCAAGCATGCGTGTGTATGTATGTGGGTGCATGTGTGTGTATATGCTCATGAAGACACATACAGACAGAATATTTAAGCATTAGTAGTTTAAACCGAGATACAAGGTAAGCTTATGAGCAGGTATTTTTAGGTATCACACATTTTTAGCTTCACTACGAAAAGTAGATGTTGCAGTTAAACCACGTTCTTCTCTGTGGCCAATTTCTATTTTGTTTAAGTTTGTGCATCCTATAAATAGCCGAGCGCTAACTATTCTCTCTCTCTCTCTGTGGTCAGGAAAATGAATAACCAATCTCTAATGAAGCAGTAAAAGAGAAAAACAAAAAAAAAAAAAACAAAATGGTAAGTGCTGAAACTAGTCAAGCCAATTTCCTTTTCCTGGTCAGAGAGAGAAAAACATGTGGTTAAACCACACTACCTACTTTACATGGTCAGACTAAAAATGCGTGTTTACTAAAAATATGTTCCAAGTTTAACTTCACATCCCTAAATACATACACAGGCATATATACAGGGGGAGGGGTGCTGAAAAGTTTCTGGCTTTTGTTAAAAGAAAATACAGTAGGATCAGGGAATTATGATTTTATACAACACGTACCCCTCCCAGATGCAAACACTTATTGCAGCGGTCCTTTGGGTTTTCCTAAGCCCTGTAAAAGAACTCAGAAGATAGGGCCTCCAACCAGGAACTTTTCAGCACCCAAAAGTGTGTGTGTGTGTATATATATATATATATATATATATATATATATATATATGTATGTATGTATGTATGTATGAGTGTACGCACATGTACATACATACATGTTCTGATGTTTTAATCTATTAATGTTCTGATGCTATCAGATACAGGAGGAGTGCTAAAAAGTTCCTGGTTTTGGATGAAAGGAAATACAGGAAGATCAGTTAATTATGATTCTATTCAACATATACCCCTTCTCAGATTCACACACTTATCGCAACGCTCCTTCAGTTTTTCTAACCCCTGTAAAAGAACTTGGAAGGCTGGGCCTCTAGCCAGGCCTTTCACGGTACTTTTTTGCACAAACAAACATGTATACATACAGTGTTTGTGTGTTTACAGTTTGGGATCAAGACAATAAGCACCAGCTAAATATATATATGTGTGTGGGGCAGCATTTGAATACACATTTGTGTTTGTGGATTGTTTGTGTGCAGCATGTAGAGTGAATGCCTTTGAGATGACCAATTTGTTTGCATGGTTTGGATAAAATTTGCTGAGGCAGATTTTTCTGTGGCTAGATTCCCTTCCTGTCATCAACCTTCACCTGTTTCCAAGAAAGGTGATATATTTCCCCAGTGGCCAGACATGGTTTCACAGACGATAGGAAAGAAAGGACACCACTTGCATGATGGTGACCTTCGTTTACAACTATCACATGATGTCAAAGAAAAGGGACAGTAACACACACACAAGCTGCTTCTTTCAGTTTCCATTCACCAAATCCACTCACCAGCCTTTGATTGACCCAGAATTATGACAGAAGGTACTTGCTTCAAGGTGCCATGCAGTGGAATCGAACTCAAAACCATGGGCTTGGGAAGCAAACTGCTTAGCATACAGTCATACCTACATCAGAACAGATTTAGACTTACAGAATCACAACAAACACACAAATAAAAAAAAAAAAAAGCCTTAAAATATTCTGGCAAACATGACATTCCAGTTAGTCGACTAAACTATCCCATATTTTTTCACCTAACAATGTATCATGATATTCTCGTTTACATTAAGAGGTTCAAAGAAGTTAGAGGAAATATGTTTGATAATGTTAAGTTGGTTAAAGAGCACCGCTCATGTTGACCGAGAGATTAACAAGATGTAGCATTGCAGAGAAAATAGCTGGTTCATTATACAAATGATCGAATCAATATATGAAATATATTTACACCTGTTTTCCACGTACTTAGAAGAAATGGGATGGTTTTTACAAGGTGAGACATTTGCATATGGCGTATAACAAATGTTTATATCAAAGCTTTGTTGCTTACAAAATTCAGCTTTATTGGTAGCTCATGTTCAAATTATAATCTTCACACTGAAGATTATATTTTCCATGGCACTTCCAGCTCACCCAGTTGAACTGAAGGGTTAGACACAGGGGATGGATTAGAGGATATCATTCAACATGTGTCTATTGTTCAGATTATATATTAAAAACCACTGGATTGAAGTGTTGTAACATACAGCTGCTTACAGTTTGTGCAAGTCTCTGTATAGTCCTGGGTTACTACAAAAAGATTGGCGGTTCCTATTCCAATCTGTCAATGCTATGTGCCTATGTGCAAGGCATAGCTGTGTGGTAAAGAAGCTCACTTCCCAACCACATGGTTTTGGGTTCAGTCTGACTATGTGGTACCCTGGGCTGACCAACAATACCTTCTGAGTGATTCTGGTAGGCAGAAACCATGTGAATCATTAAGAGTAACGATATTGAAGTTTTCTAGGGATTCTTTCCAATTTATGGCACAGGACCAGCTATTTTGAGGGGAGGGGGAAGTCAATTACATTGACCCTAGTACTCAACTAGTACTCGTTTTATCGACCCTGATGGGATGAAAGGCAAAGTCAAAATCTTGGTAGAATTTGAACTCAGAACATAAAGTGTCAGAAGAAATGCCACTTAGCATTTTGCTTGGAGTGCTAATGATTCTATCAGCTTACTCGAAGTTTTCCACTAATGATGATGATGATGATTTTTTTACCAAAGTACAAATTCTGAGACAGGGGCACCCAAATTCTGAGACAGGGGCATCCAAATTCTGAGACAGGGACATCCAAATTATGAGATAGTCCAGTTTTATTGCTCCCACTGTATTTGGAAGGTACTTATTTCATTGACCCCAGAAAGATGAAAAGATGGCTCTACAGGGAATTTGAACTTAAAAAGCAACTAAATACAATACACAGCACTTTACTAATTCTGCCACACCACCTGTGTAATGATAACAACAATAAAAACAATGATGATGATGATGAAGAAGATAAAATAGTCAAATCTACAGCTGTGCTTACAATTTTAAAAGCTTGTTAGTGAGACATAGCCAGGTGCCAGAGGTTTGCTACAGTAAACAGACTATAGTTTTCTTTGTTTCAATAAACAATGTTTTCAACTCCAGTTTATATAGCCATAGACAAATATCAAGATGATGGATAGGCAAAATCGTTAGTAAAGCACTGGACAGCAAAATGCCTTGCAGTATTTAGTTATGGTCCTTCATGTTCTTGAGTTCAAATCTCGCTTGCTGGGGTTTGACTTTTATACTTCTTAACCGACTAATTCCTCCTGCCAAATCTGTAACCTGTTGTGCCTCTGTTAGAAATGGTTGTTGCTGACAAATGCCACAAACATTTACCATAACAAAATCAAGACAGTCTTGTTAGCTTAATGGATAAATATCATAACTGTGAAATTATAATTAAAAAGAAACAGAATAGGAACTGATGACTGAAGGGTGGCTTAAGAATAATTAAATAATGATTTAAAGTTGTTTAATAAAGTGAGATAGTAAATTAATTTTTTAATAATGGACGCAAATTGAAGATATGTAAATTTTGTGGGATTAGTTGCTGTTTAGCCTCAGATTAGCCCTGGTCAAGTAAATCTGTGATCAAAGATATTGCAGCTAAAATAACTGTCGTTTTTTTGGGGGGAGGGGGTATTGTGTGCTCTGGACCAGTGCTACTCAAAGAGGTGGTCCACGGACCGGTGTCGATCCGCGAGCCATCAGCTGCCAGTTTGTGGTGAGTTTCCAGAAAAGAAAGAAACATTATAAAATGCTTATGAAATATTGTATAATTTGTTTACAAAATAAATGTAAGGTAAAAAAAAAAGAAATTGTCAACTTTTATTATATATGTCGTGAAGCACAAGAAGCCTTAATTCACCGACCCCGAAAGGATGAAAAGTAAAGTCGACCTCGGTGGGAACCAGCACCAATATTAACAAGACTCAAGCTCCGTGTATAAAACTCTCACCTTGTATTTTTGTGTTGTGGGTAAGTAAACACAAATCCAGTAAGCCTTAGATTACCAAGTCATGGGGCAAATGGGGAAGGGACATCCCACATGAAAGGGGAAGGGATATCCCACATGACACCCTGCACAATCTCTCCCTTCCAGGCTTTAATGATCACATCAAGGTAGATGTCGTTTGGCTTCACAAACAAAATCTCACTTAGCATATGGATTCTATATTACATAAGACTCTTACCCACTTTACCCCGGTGGCAATGATATTACACTTTGTTACGTTACAGTATTATTATTATTGGCTGGTTGGGTCAAGTGGATTTTCAGTGGCTTTTGGTTTGCAACCAGTCTAGATGAGAAAGAGAGAAAACACACATGTACATACATTCTAATATAATGTCCACAACCTTGCAGTTATGTCTAAGGGTTTTGTCTCTGGTTTAAGTAAATGCAACCAACTCAGAAACCAGTTTTCATTTGATATGCTTTAGACACAAGAAATAAAGCCAGAGTTACGAGTGGAGGAAGTGCAAGGAGGAGGAGGAGAAAAAGCTTCAAGGTTGCTAAAATAATTGTCCAGACAAAACATCTTGAAAACGGAGAAGATAGAAACAGTAAATAGAAGAAAAAAAAACCCTGCGTATGTGTGTGTGTGTATGAAGCTATAAGGAATATGTCAAATAAATGGGTTGCTTCACTGTGAAGATATCTTTTATTGTTGAACTGTGGCCATGCTGGAGCACTGCATTGAAGACTTTAGTCAAACAAAGGTGTCTCTTTTAAGCCAGTACTAACATTACTGCTGGTTATGGGGATGTAAATAAACCAACATAGTTTGTCAAGCAGTGAACAGAACAAACATGATACACATACATACAAAAACACATGTACATATATACATGCATATATGATGGGCTTTCACACACTTTCTGTCCACCAAATTCACTCACAAGGCTTTCATTAGCCTAGGGCTATAGAAGACATTTGTCCAAGGTGCCACACAGTGGGACTGAACCTGAAACCATGTGGCTGGGAAGCAAACTTCTTAATCACACAACCATGCTTGCACCTATGGTAGGTTTCATTAAGTGTGCTACACTATTAAATATCGTTGAGTGAAAAGAAAAAAAAAAAAAAAAAAATACCAACACTGCATAATATTGGTGCACTACTGCACAACACCAGACACATATGATGAAAGCGACAGAAGCTAGGACACGTCTTAACTAGAATGATACATAAAGACTTCATTAGTTTCAAAACACTGATTATACAGAAAGTATGATTAAGCAAGTTTAATAAATAGAACTTCTCTATGTAATGGAATTTCATAGAAACATGTAACTAAGCTTTTGAATGTGTGTGTATGTGAATAGTTCTGCGTGTGTGTGATTGTGCTAATAAAGTGGTTACCATGGCAATAGAATCATCACATGATTTGTTGTAAAATAAACAAACTCGGTCGGTAAAGATGGAATAAAAGCAGGAGGATTTTGTTTGGTTTGTGATCATCGTCAAAACTATCTTAATATATTTAATTTCGTTTTATAATTTCTGGTATTAATACATAGAAAGACGCAAATAAAAAACAATCCTTCAATAATAACACACCATGAGAGAAATAAAAAAAATATATAAATTCTCAATTTATTTACTAAATAATGAAAAGAGACAAGTGCAGGTATCATTATAATTTAAGTGTAAGCTCAAAACAACTTTATATCACTTGTATTTCACAGCAATGAACACAGAACGACTATGAACAAACCATACTTTAACAATACATACGAGTCTTATTTTAATTTCAGAAATAAATCATATTTATCATCATCCTCATCATCTTTCGCAGCTGCCAAGCTGACAGAGTTACAGCCTCGGTTGAACTGAGGATCAAAATTGAGTGTCTGGCATCTTGATTGTTGTCAAGTGCTCGGAGACTTCTACCTGTCAGGTGATGAAGCTGCTGAACTTCCATATCAGCTTTTTTTATAGAGGGTCAGTGATGGACATGAGCAACAAACATCAAGGGAAACTATGAATGTGAGGTTCAATGAAAATCAATTGGACTGAAGGTCTTTTAGTGCAGGGGCTAAGGATTATTTCCAGTAATATTTGAGCTGGCAATACTATCAGGTGTGGAGGCGCAATGGCCGAGTGGTTAGGGCAGCGGACTCGCGGTCATAGGATCGCAGTTTCGATTCCCAGACCAGGTGTTGTGAGTGTTTATTGAGCGAAAACACCTAAAGCTCCACGAGGCTCCGGCAGGGGATGGTGGCGAACCCTGCTGTACTCTTCCATCACAACTTTCTCTCACTCTTATTTCCTATTTCTGTTGTGCCTGTAATTCAAAGGGTCAGCCTTGTCACACTGTGTCACGCTGAATATCCCCGAGAACTACGTTTAGGGTACACGTGTCTGTGGAGTGCTCATCCACTTGCACGTTAATTTCACGAGCAGGCTGTTCCGTTGATCGGATCAACTGGAACCCTCGACGTCGTAAGCGACTGAGTGCCAACAACAACAACTATCAGGTGTATGTATATATGGTGGGTACTGTTCACAATAAACTCTACAAGGAGCTAAAGCGCCATCAAGCTGGTCCTGTCTATGGTGCACCCAGATTGTTTGGCACATACTTGTATATGAACATTGTTGAGCAGTTGTTGGATCCAGGTAATGGCTGAGTCCATCGAAATTAACAATCACCTTCTTATGGCCAACAAGGGTTGTAAGCAATTTTCTTCTGTCAGGTGGCAATGGTGAAGGAGGGTGCACGTTGGACATGACCAAACATCACCCAAAGGCAAAGCCTCATCGACTTCAGGGTGAAGATAGGGATCACAATGCAACCCTCTTAAAATTTTGCTGAATACTAAGTGAGAGTGCAGTGCATGGTTTGACTTTCAGCACGCACTTATAAACCAAAGAATAAAACTGGAATAGGACCACTTAATAATAATTCTGGATCTCTTGAGGCATTACCATATTTTGCATACGGTGTATACCGCCATTTCATTTAATTTTATTCAATTTCGATGTAAACAACCATCCCTTTGTGGCAATAATAAATTCTTTATTATCATTATTATAATTAGCTGCCAGAATCATTCACACACTAAGCAAAGTGCTTAATAGCATTTTGTCTGTCTCCATGTTCTGAGTTCAAATTCCACTACAGTTGACTTTACCTTTCATCATTTCAGGGGTTGATAAAATAAGTACCAGTTAAACACTGGGTTCAATGTAATCAATTACCCAACCACCACCACACCCCCAAAATTGTTGGCCTTGAACCAAAATTCAAAGCCATTATTATTATTATTATTATTATTATCATTCTTCTACTTCTTCTTATTATTATTTAAGGCTACAAGCTGGCAGAGTCGGTAGCATGCCAGGCAAGATGCTTAGCAGTCTTCACCTTCTGAGTTCAAATCCTGCTGAGGTCGGTTTTGCTTTTCATCCTCTCAGGATCGATAAATTAAGTACCAGTGAATCAACTAGTCCCCTCCCTGCAAATTTCAGGCCTTGTGCCTATAGTAGAAAGGATTATCATCATTATTATTATTTTTTACTTGAAATAACCAATCTTACCTTTGCTATACTTTTTAATAAGATTATTTCAAAGCTGTTTATTTGAACACTTGGCAAAAATATGCTACAGAATATTCTCCCTTTCATCTCCTTAGACACAAACAACAAACACAAATCAAGAGAAGCTACCGCCATAATATACACTTGCCAGCCAGCATATGTTTTCCATTTGCCTTGAAGTTTCAACAGTAAACAAGAAAAAAAGAAGAAAAAAGACCTGTAACCGTTTGAGGTGACTTCAGAGTGAAACTTGTTATTATTTCTGGACCTCAGTATAATAAAGACAAGATATTTGGTGGGGAGGTAAGGATCCAGCAAAGACAAAAATAAAATAAGGACAAAGGAATTGGTAAATTAGGTACCCCAGCTGCTACAAGAAGAAACCCATGTTGTTACTGAGATACACCGTGGACTGGACGATGGTGGTGGCAACAATGACGATGACGATGACGATGACGACCACTACCATTACTATTACTACTGCAAAGCAACAAAAACTAGTCAAGTTGATAGATGTGTTTGTGGGAGGCTGTACAGAGATGTAGGTGCATGTAAAAAGCATAAACCAATAAATAAAGTGTAGGTATTCAGGAAGTAGATCAAACACTGGGTAACACTATTGAGGATATAAGCAGCCTGGAGTTTTTTTCTTCTTTTCTTTTCTTTCTTTTCAAACAAGGTTGTTATTGAGCGAAACCATTTCAACTTGGAAGCTCAGTACAGTGTACATGTTTAAAAAAATTTTTTTTTAAATTTTTTGTTCTTCCTTAATTAATGAAACAACTGCATGAACAGTTGTAAAGCTTTAATCAGCAGTCTAACCTATTGATAAAACAGGGAAATAGGGAGGAGAAAAAAAAATAAACCTATGCGGCTGACTGACCTACTAGATATAGCAGCAAAATTTCTCTTGAATCACTCATTGACCATTGGATAATGTGATTCTAGATACACCGGGTAAAACAAAATGAGATGATCATAGTTGTAATGTCTGATTTATAAAGTCCTAATAAGGTAAACTCATCTTTAGTTCTTTGAGCAGATGGAAGAATTAACACAGAATTGGACAAAAATATCTAATATTTCCTTACATCCTTTTATACCTTGAGTTCAAATTCATCTCAGGTCAAGTTTGTGTTTTATTGTTCCCAAGCCAATAACTTTTGAAGCAAAAGGTGACGCCCCATCTTGGCCACAGTTTATTAACTGAAGCTAGTAAAAGAATTATAAAAGAGTATAAATTACTGATGAAAGCTCTATAATGTTCTACAACTCAGATAAGAGTAGATTACCATGTTATATCTGTGCAGCACAGCATCGGGACTTTGAGTTAGTGAAGCAAGAAGCTCCTGTATTCACTATTAAAAAAGCAATGAACCATGTCATTCTTTTATGCTTTTGGGGGTTTCAAGTTATTTAACTAATGACATGAGGGAATTAGTAAATGAAGATAGGAACTGGGGCAAACAAGCTGCGGTCACACTGGATTAATCAGCACAAATTTATAAATTTTAAAATGGATACATCATTGTCATTATTGTCGTTGTCTAAGTCAACCTCAGCAGGATTTGAACTCAGGGCACAGTGGGATAGAACAAATATGACAAGGCACTATGCAATATTGTAATGACTGTCAAATAGCTTCCCACACACACATACATAGATCTCTCGATTGTTGCTATTATGTTAAACTGTCGCATGTCCAAATTTGGCCAAATGTGTTTTTTTTTTTTTTTCAATATTTATTTTTGCTTGCAATAGCTGGTTCTTTTGGTCAAACTATCGTATCTCCAGCTGCTTCAGATGCCAAGATATCAAAAATTGTCAATGTGTAGTAGGACGGTTTTGCTATGGAATGGTGAAACTATTTATTCGTTTTCTGAAAAGGCAATGTTTTGAACTTCTGCATAATAGCAACGATATATATATATATATATATATATATATATATATTATTTCTCTAGGAACAGACATAAACTTCCTGTTGAAAAAGAGTTCATAACTCCAACTAAAAAGATTTGTCTCCCCTTACACACACTTCCTGTTTTGACACCACACTTCCTGCTTAACACAAACTTTTAGCCCTTTTTTTTAAACCTAACACAACTCTCAATTCTCATGCATCCTTATTTTTCCAACCATTATATACATGAATTACCATTGAACTTTAAAAGCTCAAAGACAATATAATGTATTGGTATGTTTATTTTTTTATATATTATTTTCTTCATTTTGTACTTCTTTGTAAAAAACATTTTCATTCTCCCTCTTCTTGAAAATTTGCTATGCAATGAAAGCCGGTTAGAAATCTTTATTAAAATATGCTTCCAGTTTAGCATTCTGCCTTATTATTATTTTTCATTTTCCTATTATTTCTCCACATGTGGTTAACACAACCCCACTATTTATGTACATAAAAAAATTTTATATTTGGGTATATACTTTGTAGTATGCTGTTTAAAGCCCAGCCCACAACTACCTTATGTCTACAACAGAATGGTGGTATATGCCACCAGATTTGCTTTAGGAATTGTTTGTATCCATAGAGTTCATCAAAAATATGAGGGAAAGAAAATGGAATTCACAAAATGATTGCAGTGAATAAAGAGTCTTGTGAAGTCCCTTTTTTTTCTTTCATATATACATACATACATACATACATACATACATACATACATCACACACACACATATATATATGAGTAACAATAAATACACACACAAACACACTAGACAGAGTTGAGATAGTAGTTACTGCTAGAGAAATAATTTAGAATTTCCTGTAGATGAAACAAGAATCTTTGAGAGGCCAAAGTATGACCAGATTAGCTTCTGAATCAACATAACACATACACAAGCTTTTGTTACAATCTGATATGACAGCTGAGCATTTATACACTGAAGAAAAACCAGTGTAGACTGTTTGGTATGTGGAGATTGCAGTGGGAAGGGGCGACAATATGATAGCCAATGCTATGAATGATTGTGTACAGTCAAGACTAACTCCTACTGAGAAGTCTTTTTTGTGTTTTCCTTTATTCAATGTTGGGCAGATTTTAGATGGGTATATAGACTGGTTAAGACTGTGTTAGATTGACAGCCATTCACACACATGGAAATGAGATTTATAAGTGTACATGTGATACAAAACAAGCCAATAGACTTTAGTACTACCCTCTCTGTTGGCTCTCATTAGTTTTCTCCTTTAAGTGGTTTTCTGCTAGCCATGCTGCCTGTGTCAACATTATAAGATTTGATTTCCACATGAGCAGTTCTTATGTATAACTTGGCTAACCCACCTACCTACCCTTGAACTTAGCTTTTCCTTGTTAACTGAAAGACTTGGGATAAAGCTTGTTCTTTCTCTAGTTGTTGAAGGAGCAACTTGAATGATTAACAGCTACACACAAATGTGTGTGTGTGTGCATGTGCATGCGCCTGTGTGTGTGTGTATGCATTTCTTAAGACTCAACTAACAACACTAGTAAACAAAGAAGTTTACTTCGAAGCAGCAACCCACAAAGCATTTTCCCTGGTTTTCAGTAGCACGCCGTAGTATTTTGAGATGAGATTTTATTTTTATTTTTCTTTATGAAAATCTATGAAAGATTTGTTCAGATCATTGTCAATGTTAACCCCCCCCCCCAAAAAAAAACAAGCCTTTTTAAAACTATGTTTGCAACACTTTTACAACTAAGGCACAATGGCAAACCACAACAACAGATCTTACGAAAATATGCCATATATTTCATTGATTATCATGTAGGTGACCAAGACAAGTAGCTGGTCCCATATTGAATCTGTTCTGCTTGTTCAGGGTCTTAAGTTCTTTCTTGGAATTTTTTGAAATAAATCCCAGAATACTTTCAAGTTTTCTATACTGATGCAGTTTTGCATGCTACTGACCAGCATTACATTCATTTTCTCAACATGCAAAACTACATTATTTAAAAATAATCTGGTGAAAATTTTAATCTTTTAGCATTTAAACCAGCCATATGAGGCCCAAATATTCCACCTGTTTTATGTTCAAACTGATCTGACCCAGCCTCTTGCATCTACCTTACAATGTCATTTTAAAAATAAACAGTCATACCATCGAAATCTCCAAGCTACAAGATAATGCATGATTAATTCAAAGTAGAATATTTGGACCGGATATGGCTGGATTAAATACATGCCTGAAAGAAAGCAGACTTTTACACTTCAAGATCAAAGAAGAAAGATAAAGGACTTGAACAAAATAAACAAGCAACTGAGTTACAATCAAAAGCAATGATGGCCCACTGTATTATTGCAAGCAAACTAAATATCAGATGCTTTGCCTCATGCAGAATCTGCAGGAGCAGCTTAGAGATACTGCAAGCTCTTCTCTCTGTGGAACAATAAGTCCTCCAAATATGAAGGCGGATAGTTATAAAGGAACAGGCTGTTGGATGTCTCAAAAGTACACTTCTGATGGTCTTAAAAATTTTTTGATGCAGTTGTTACGACGTCGAGGGTTCCAGTTGATCCGATCAATGGAACAGCCTGCTCGTGAAATTAAAGTGCAAGTGGTTGAGCACTCCACAGACACGTGTACCCTTAACGTACTTCTCGGGGATATTCAGCGTGACACAGTGTGACAAGGCTGACCCTTTGAATTACAGGCACAACAGAAACAGGAAGTAAGAGTGAGAGAAAGTTGTGGTGAAAGAGTACAGCAGGGTTCGCCACCATCCCCTGCCGGAGCCTCGTGGAACTTTAGGTGTTTTCACTCAATAAACACTCAACGCCCGGTCTGGGAATCGAAACCGCGATCCTATGACCGCGAGTCCGCTGCCCTAACCACTCGGCCATTACGCCTCCACTTTTGATGCAGTACACAACAAGCAAATGGAATGAATACTTTTACTGAGATTTTCATGCAAAGGAAACACAATACCAGAGATTTTGGAATGAAAATGTAACAGCTGGCTATTGTTGGCTGCTATTTAGCAATGACCTAGACTACGTTTATTCGAGAAACACCATATTCACAACACATTTGAAAACTTGTATAATGTATATTTTTTTTAATTGTATGAGTAATTAATTGAATCTATAATATAAAAATGAGTTTTAAAATTAATTATGTATTAATTAATCAAGTATATGCTGTGTGTACATTTGTTCAAGCAGTAAAATTTCATATAAAATGTTATTTCACACATCTAAAATAATGATGCAATTGAGAAAAATAAAAATTGACACATTCCACAAACTTTGTTGAGGAAAACAACAAAAAAAAAAACTGGAAGATTCAGAATTGGCCATCAAAATGAATTCAGGGTTTACTCCATCAAATGGATTCCAATATTTATTTGTTTTACGTCTGCTACATATTCTGTTCCTTTTTCCATTTTTTTCTCTCTTCCAAACTGCTAAATTACTGGGATGTAAAAAAACCAACACCAGTTGTCAAATAGTATGAGAAACGAACACAATTTTTTCTCTCTCTGACACACACACACACACATGTATGTATACAATGGTTTTCTTTAGTTTCCATTAACCATATTCACTCCTAAGGCACTAGTCAGCCTGAAGACCTACAAGGCATTTGCTCAAGATGCCACACAGGACTAAAATCAAAACCACTTGCTAGCAAAATGAACTCCCTTACTACAGAGCTAAGGCAAGCCGACCCTAATAAGTCTGTAATGACAATAGAAACATTGATTTTAATTATTGATGAATCAACAACTAAATAACACCTTCATTTCGTTAAGACATTTATCTGTAACACAATGACTATTGTTTTGAATGGTTATTGATGAAAAATCAAATATTTAAACAAGTGACATCATTTTAAATTACCATTAAATATACACATATACATATATAAACACACACCTATATATATATACACACATATATATATATACATATATATAAACACAAATATACATTACACACACATACATATACACATGCATATGTATATACACACACATACATATATACATGCATATATATATATATAAACACATATATACATTATACATACACATATACACACACAAACATACATACACACACATGTGCATATACATACATATGTAAATATGTGTGTGTGTGTGTGTGTGTGTGTGTGTGTGTGTGTGTGTGTGTTCTTTTCAATAGTGAACAAATAAATTAATAGAAAGTCCCGACAGCAAACTCAATGAATTATGAAATACATTTCTAAAAATCTAACTTGAAGCCGATGATTTAAGAGTTATTTTAACCAATGTTCTCTAAATATACTGGTTGTTAGTTCGTTCAACTCAAACTTTGCCATTTCACTTTGCCTCACTTTCACTGAGGTCTGGAAAGCCAGCGGCTGCACCAGGCTCCAATCTGATCTCGTTCATAGATATTAAGTAAGTTGCTTCTACTAAACGTTTTCAGCTGCTGGGGTAGACATTTTTCTCACTTGACTTATGCTGTTAATTACCCTAGAGAAATGCATGAACATCCTACAATCTCACTTCCTCATTTCCCTTCTATGTAACACATTGTGCCAGTGTGATAAATCCACATTAAGAGATGGAAGCTTATTTCTGTGATCGTTACCACTAGACGCCTGTATGCACAAACACATACAACACACTACCGACTTACGTAACAGTAAAAGATGTATTTGGAAATATCTGGCGCCAAACTAGATATCTGAAAATATCTGCTTAGATTATCCACCTCCTGTAACCCTGCCGCTGGCTTGGGCAATAATAATTCAGCCAAATACTTCAGTCTTTGAAGAACTGACCCAATCATCTCAAACTAGAATATAATAACATGGGTGCCTGCACCCCTATTCCGAACTTGGAGGGATAACAACAGCTTTGTACTTGAGTTTGAGTTAGTCAATATCCCACACTGTTGGACTATGGAGATGAAAATCCTTGGAATACTAAACCAGACCAGCAATGTTATCAGTTGATGTGATAATATCTAGTTTGTTGAACCTCACAACTGTGTTTATTGGTACATTATTTCATTCTATGACACGACACTTCAGTAAGCATCAAGTACACAAAGTCAACAGCCAGGAGAGTGAAACCTGTTAAAGGGGGAGAGAGAGAGAGTGTGTGTGTGTTTGTGTGTGTGTGTGTGTGTGTGTTTGCGTGTATATATATATACATATATACACTTCTCTCTCTCTTTGTAAAATCATTTATTGTCCACTTTTTCATCTATCTATATGTATATCTATCTGTCTGTATATCTATCTATCTATCTGTATATCTATCTATCTATCTGTATATCTATCTATCTATCTGTATATCTATCTATCTATCTGTATATCTATCTATCTATCTGTATATCTATCTATCTATCTGTATATCTATCTATCTATCTATCTATCTATCTATCTACCTACCTACCTATCTATACATTCAAAGAAACACAGCTAATGCTAACAACTTCTGATAGCAAAAAACTACATCTAGTTCAGCAAGTATTCTTACAGCACTTATACAAGTGAAAGACTAAAGAGATTCCCTTTTCAGGAGGTTGAGAAGAATATCCAGAATGGGATATAATTTGTTTTAGTTTTTATCTAAACAACTAACAAATCCATGATAAGAAGTTGAAAGAATGTAGCTTCTGTTCATTTTGTCATGAGATGAATTTGCTGTAAGCTATAATAAATTACCTTACGACATACGGACATACGTCACACTCTTTCTTTATCTATTACTATGTTGTTGCTCTCAAGAAAGCAAGATATCTTCTTAATGAGATGTATGGTCTGAAAAACAGAATCTGTAGTACACATTGCAGCATATATGGTTTCTAGTTTATGGTTGTATCGTATATATTTTACAGCTTATTTTCCCTAGTGTCATTATTGCTAATGGAGTTTCGAGTTGGTTTAGAAGTGTACTGGAGATTAAGATTACAAAATTATTAGATTTAAAAGATATAAGTTCTATGCATATTTGTTGCAACCGGCAATAACAGACATGTTAAAGAAAATGTACCAGGGAAAGAAAACAACAAACAAAAAAAAAAAGAAAAACAAAACAAAAAAACTACACAATCATCCAATGATTTTTGTTGAACGGAAAAAGAAAAAAAATATGCAAAAAACAACAAGCAAAAAGCTATGTCCATGTGATGAAATACTGAATGCTATTCGTACATGTAGCACATCTCTCTAATACATTATGTACACATGTGTAGCTTATTCTATAATTAGACAAATTTAAAATGGCAAAAAATAAGAAGTGAATATCAATCTTAGAGTTTGCTGGCATATATAAAGATGTAGGTGTGGCTGTATGCTTAAGAAATTTGCTTCTCAACTGCACAGCTTTGGGTTCAGTCCCACTGCGTGACACATGGGGCAAGTGTCTTCTCTGATATTCTTAGGCTGACCAATGCCTTACAAGAGAATCTGGTTGATCGAAACTGAAAGAAAACGTATGACAAAAATGTCTTTTACAGCAGTGGTTCTTAGCCATTTTTTTTTTCTTTTTCACCAAAAGACCCCTTTGATTACTATTTTATTCAAATTCCACTGAGGGTGACTTTGCTTTTCATCCTTCTGGGGTCGATAAAATGAGTACCAGTCAAGCACTGGGGTTGACGTAATCAACTATTCCCCCTCCCCAAGAATGTCAGGCCTTGTGTCTATATTCACAGGACACTCATGTATATATTTCTTTTACTTTTTTCAGTCATTTGTCTGCGGCCATGCTGGGGCACTGTCTTGAAGAATTTTTAGTCAAAGGAATTGGCCACAGTACCTATTTTTTAAAGCTTGTTACTTATTCTACTGGTGTCTTTTGCTGAACTGCTAAGTTACGGAGATGTAAAAACAGACCAACACCATTTGTCAAGTGGTAGTGGTTAACAAACACAAAGACACACACATACATATATACATACACACACACACACACACATATATACATAAACACACACACACACAAACACACGCACACACACACATAAACACGCACACACACACAAACACACATACATACATACATATATATATACATACATACATACACACACATATATATATACACATACATACATACATATACATACACACACATACATAGAGACCAAAGTGTACATATGCCACTATATGTATATAAAAAAAAGAATAGAAAAAATAGGACAAGAACGCAAAACATCCAGATGGTTAGATGATACAAAAAAAAAGGACAAGGAAAAACAAGGTCAGGTCATTCGGTGCTTTCTTTCGTCAGTCAAGTTCCAGACTTTGTATTCTATATATATATATATATATATATATATATATATATATATATATATATATATATACACACACGATGAACTTCTTTCAGTTTCCATCTACCATATCCATACACAAGGCTTTGGTTGACCTCAGGGTATAGTAGAAGGCACTTGTCCAAGGTGTCAAGAAGTGGGACTGAACCCCAAACCATGTGGTTGGGAAGCTAACTTCTTACCACACAGCCACACCTGTGCATATATGCTTGATTAAGGTTGATCAAGGGTTACAACAACAACAACAACAACAACAACAACAGCTTAGAGACTTTTTGACATCACACACACACACACACACACACACACATACATACACATTCATGCATTTACACAGACATATATGATTATGACAGGACATGCATACACACATGCATGTACATAGATTCTTCACTCCCCACAACACACACAAATAGACAGACAGACAGACAGACAATATATATATATAGGCAGTGAAGTGGCAGAAACGTTGGTGTATCTTACAAGATGCTTTCTGTTATCTGTTCCGGCTCGTTATGTACGGTAGATGATGTGACTAAGGATATGAAGGCTGGGCGAGCAGCTGGTCCGTCAGTGATAGTTGCAGAGATGCCTAAAATATTTGGTGGAAGCAGGGCAATATGCTAGTCACTTGAATAGTTAATCAAATAATACAAGGAGCCATACCTAATGACTGGTATAGCAAACAGTAACATCATAAACTGTTACAAAAGTAAAGAAGAGGCACTAGAAAGAGAGAGAGAGAGAGAGATAAACTATGGAGGCATGAAATTTTGGGACCAGGTTATAAAAGACATGAAAGGTTGTGAAAAAAATTCATAAGGAACAGGATTGGCCTGGATGAAATACAATTTGGCTCTGTGTCAGGAAGGGGTGCCCATCAATGCTTTATATTCTTAGTGATACTACTACTGCAGAAAAATTACTTAGTGAAAAGAAAGACCCTAAAATTAGCATTCATCAAGGTCTTTGAGAAGGTCCCTCACTCTTAGATTGGGTGGCCACTAAAAAAAAAGTTAAAGGTAGATGAATAGCTTGTGAAAGCAATACAAGTTATGTTCAATTGTGTGTCCAGCAATGAATTTAGAATGCACACAGTTCAAATTCCGCCGAGGTCGACTTTGCCTTTCATCCTTTCAGGGTCGATTAAATAAGTACCAGTTACGCACTGGGGTCGATATAATCGACTTAATCCGTTTGTCTGTCTTTGTTTGTCCCCTCTGTGTGTAGCCCCTTGTGGGTAGTAAAGAAATAACACAGGAGTCTATCAGAGCTCAGTTCTAAGTCCTCTCCTGCTTATCACAGTTCTCCAAACCATAACAGAGGAATCTAAGACTGGCTCTCTCCATCGGAACATCTCTGTGTCGACGACCTCGTTCTCATTGCTGAAAGTGTAGTTGATTTAGAGAAGAAATTCCAGATAGGGAAGCAAAATGTGAAATTGAGATGCTTCAAAGTGAACTTAGCAAAGACTAAAGTAAATAAAAAAAGAAGACAGGATTCAGTTACCATTGGGGGGAATGGCCAAGACTGATATGCAAAAAAAGGGAATAAGATACAAACTATATATGGTGTTTCCAATGGATGCACAGAAGTTGTAGCAGCATCAAAGCAGGTTGACAGAAAAGGTAGTCTACTGGAAGAGCAAACAGGAGGAACAGATTATCCCAGATGACTGGAAGGCCCTCTAGAATCATGTGATAGCTTTTGGTGACCTACCTGGCTGCAGTTCTGTTCTCTAAGTATAGTAGCCAAAGTAAGCAAGCTAGAAAAATGTTCAAGGATATATTAACTTTACTGGTAACAAAGAGTTTCTCTTTCAGGGTGAAGGGCAGACGGTATAATGCTGCTTATGAATGATGTGAAATGTTGCATGATAGACAGAGAGAGAGAGCCTTGAATGCAGAAGAGTTGCAAAAACAAGACAAGTGAATCAAGTGAGTTACATTCTATATGTGATTTTAGTAGTGTGCATGAATGGTGACAAAGTGCAAATGAATCAAGAAGGAGAAACTGGATGCCAGAGAAATCTAGATGCAGTGTGCAAAGAGAAGCCAGCACTGGTACAAGGTATATGACGTTTATAGAGGATGACAGTAATTTTGTATATCAATGAAAGGAGAGAATCCTTTAGTGTTAACCAGTTGCAGACATGACAACATCTGAAGTGCTTGGTATACAATATGATGCATTCTCAACACCCTGTTTAGTGTAAGGAAGAGCACCCATTTACAGAAACTATGTCAAAATAGAATGAACGAGCAAGATGTGGTCACCCAACCTGCCTAGAAGTGTAGTAAGCCCCAAATAAGTGACACTGACCACATCTGGGTTCAGTCCCAATGTGTGGCACCTTCAGCAAGTGTCTTCTACTAAAGCCTTGGGCCAATCAAAGCCTTGCAAGTGGATTTGGTAGACGGAACTGAAAGAAGTCTGCTCTGTGTGTGTGTGTGTGTGTGTGTGTGTGTGTGTGTACACATATATGCATGTTTTTGTGTTTATCCCCCAACCAGTGTTGGTGTGTTTACATCCCCACAACTTAGTGATCCAGCAAAAGAGACTGCCAGATTAAATGTTAGATTAAAAAAAAAAAAAAAAGACTGGAGGTCAATTTGTTCAACTGAAACCCTTCAAGGCAATGCCCCAGCATGGCCACAGTCTATTGACTGTAACAGATGAAAGATATACATATGTATATATATATATATATGTACAAATCTACTCACACACACACAGACAACTTTATTAATATTATTAATTTATTAAGCACATCATTAAATCCTTACTGTCGGTTGATGCCTATATTTAGGTGGCTGTAATATTTGTCATTTCCATCTAGAAATGACAAATATCACTGAACTTAGATGAATGAACTCCCACTCTATGCTCATAATACTTTCACACCACAGCATGGATTTAATAACAGTACAATGGCCTAAATATAAATAAATACTCTATGCACCTCAATATTTCTACAGCTAAAAACCATTCACAGGAGTTAATAAGTTTAAATTTCAGAGGAGAGGGAAAAAAACTGCTAAGAGAAAAATATAGTAATAATAAAAAGAAGAAAAGATTTAAGGAAATTCTGTTCACTGAAAGAAGTGTTGAGTTTTACAAGGCAGCCAGCCCCTGACTCACACACAGCATAACACTGATTCATTCATTAGTAGTGGTAAAGGGGACAGCGAAAAGACAAGGCACAATAATGATGATATAGTGGTCTTAGGTGACAGCTGGCGAATGAGAGGCCAACCTCTCAAGCAGATGGCGTTTTTCTTGGTTGCATTCTGGAATGTGTAGTGCATGCACCATCCCAATGTGTAGGGAATAGGAGTCTCTTGCTTTGTAAAAAAAAAAAAAAACAAAAACAACTTATTGCTAGCAGCTGCTGAGACGATTAGCATTTGTGACGTTGTCTTGCTGCCCATGTGCAGAATGTTCAGCTGGCTTGTCGTGCATGGAGATGGAAGGTTTCAGTTAATTTGATACTTATAGCATGATTTTTTTTTTACACTGTAAAGGCCATCCGATTTCCCTATATGTGTTACATTAGTGTGTGTCTCTGCGCGTGTGTGTAATCATCGAGTTTATATCCACTTTGTTCCATGCTGGCATGGATTGGACCTCATACATTGGAGCCAGTGTTATATTGTTAGATGCTTACAAAATCACCGAGTTATGGGACAGATTGTTCATGAAACATGCAAACAAATACACTGTCGCTTGAATGGCACTGATATGAAGATGCATGAAAACAAACAATTGCACACATACACAAAAATATGACATATACACCAAGAGCCATGCCCAGGCTTGCATCTTGGAGAAGAGCTTCCAGGTAGCCGATCTATAGTTCTATAAATCAGAAGATGGTGTTAGTAGCAAGCAACTTTACTTTTGGTTGGAGAGAGAGAGAAAGAGAGAGTCTTGCTTTAAACCTCCTTATTGTTTCAATGTTGAATAGCAGTAGTGAGTTTGTCCCTCTCCAACTATTCTTTTCATTTTCATGGCTCTTTGTTTATAAGGGTGGTTTAATCTAGTTAAAATGGTTGGAACATCTACAAGAAATACTGTTTATATAAGATAAATAATGATAAAGAACATCCAAAGTCCATGAATTTCACTGTGCTATGACTAGGGTATTTTAATGTCGAAATATCAACTATAAAGACAATTTATTACAGAAAGAGAGTGAAGTAAATTGATACAAAACCACTCTGTATAAGCTTTATTAGTTCATTTATCTTGCATAAATACTACTTTTAGAAGCTGCTCTATTTCAAATACGTACAAGTATTTATTTAACCAAATGAAGTGCCATGAGGGAAAGACGAATGAGAAAGGAAAAAAAATTACTACTGCTATTCAATATACAAGCAGATGGAAGATTTTGATGAGATTTTTTCCTCTCTGCTGGAAAAGAAGGTTGTATGCTACTAACATTGTATTTGCAAGCAAATATCTTGTAAAAAAATTTGCCAAATGAAGAACACTAAAATGGCCATGTGAGCAACTTGGTGAAGCCCAAAGAATATCTGAAGGCCAGTTGTTTTAAAGTGATATGAATAGACCGTTTTTGGTCGAAATATTAGCTTCATAGTAAATTTATTATAGAAATGAGTGAGATAAATAGTAGAAAAAAAAACATTGTGTATAACTACATTAATTCATATGTGTGAGTGCATATATGTACACACACACACACACACACACACACACACACACACACACACACACAGATATATATCTCAGTAGCATTTAACACCCACTTTTCATGTTTGCAAGGGTGTATAATATACATCTATATGTTCTATGTAAATGAATATACAGATATATAAAATGAATTCATGTGTTCTATTATATTAATCCACATTTATGTGATATCCTTCATATATGTCTCTGTGTATGTATGTGTGTGGAAGCACTATGTATGTATGTATGTATGCATAAAGTGTTATGCCCTAGGGTTGTAACAACGAAAGATGTTAAGTCTACAAGAATTGTGTAAAAAATGGCTATTCGAAATAACCATGTTTTATTTTAGGGCCTGAACAACAAGAAATAAGGTAGTTTTTTTGTTGTGTAAGGAAAACATGTGTCATTTAAGTATTCAAAGGTTTTGAAAAAGATCATACATATATATCAGGTGATTTCACACTGTTGACTGAAAAGCACAACAGGAAAAACAAATCCCAATCCTAATCCAAGTGAAGAATGGAAACGTTAATACCAAGCTGAAGCTACAGGTAATAACAGAAAATATTTCTATATTAGAATACATAGAAAATAATAGTAATAACAATCCTTTCTATTATAGGCACAAGACCTGAAATTTCTGGGAAAGGATCTGGTTGATAACACTGACCCCAGTGCTCGACTGGTACTTATTTTTATTGATCCTGAAAAGATGGATGAAATGCAGCTAAACATTTTGTCTGGCATGCTAATGATTTTGCCAGTTTGCCATCTAAATATTAATAATAACAAGAACACTCAGAGAGCACAAACTTCCGCCAAGGTAACACCAACGTCTTCTTGACGATTTGCCGGAGATGATTTTTAAACTGAGAATATCTGAAATAAGCTCAACTGCTCTCACAAATACTAAAAATGAACCCGACTATTCTCAAAAACTAAGTAAAAAAAGACAAAAATTATCCAGAATCCTTGTCCGGTACCGGATCAATCCAAAATTTAATTACTTTGTGCTAGTCACGAGGCCAAACATCTCTGAAAGTTTCATCCAAATCTATCCAGCAATTCTTGAGATATCTTGTCCATGGACAAACAAACAAACAACCACAACTGAAAACAATACCTCCGCCTTAGTGAAGGCGGAGGTAATAATAATAATAATAACACACGCACACACACACATATACACAACAGGTTTCTTTCAGTTTGTTTTTTATTTTTTGTCAACCCAATCCATTCAAAAGAATTTAGCTGGACTGGGGCTACAGAAGACACTTGCCCAAGATGCCATACAGTGGGACTGAACCTGTAATCATGTGGTTAAGAAGCAAACTTCTTAACCACACATCCCAACTTGCATCTATTAAATGATTAAAAATCAAGGTCGTTGTGGGTTAAGTTTTAAAGGGGCAACAATTTATGCAAAAAGAAAAATGGAGCAAATGAAAAAAATACCACAGTACAAAATGTTGCTTGAATAAAGACAAAAGAGAACAGAAAGCTGTTTTGTCCCTTTAACATTTAAAAAGGCTCTATTGAGCTCAAATATTCTCCCTGTTTTATGTTCAAACTGGAGATATCCAGCTTATTGTACCAAACATACAATGTCATCCTACAATTTAACAATCACATAACTGAAATCTCCAAGCTATGGAATAATGTACAATTAATTCATAACAACGTGAGTCAATAAACATAATATTTGACAGAGTGAGCTGAATACAAAAGGGTTAAATGATGAACACCTCATTTTGAAGAGTTACAGCATCAAAACATCAGAACTATTGCTCTACTGAGATGCTCAACCCTTTAGAATTCAAACTACTCTGCCAAATATAATGCTTATATTCACATTATTTTGAATTACTCATGCATTGTCTCATAGCTTTGAGATTTCAATGAGGCGGTTCTTTATTTTAACAATGACATTGTAATGCAGGTGTGAGAAGCTGGATCTGATCAGTTTGAAGAATATCAGGGCTGGATATGGCCAATTTAAAGGGTAATGGGTTAACAGACTACTACAGAACAAACTTCTGTCGTTTGGTCCTGTACATCATATCTACTACGACTGTTTAAAATCAAAGCTACTCACTAGTTGGTATTGTTAGTCTTTGTAGTCAGTTACCTCGTCTTTACAGCATCCCCCTCTTTCAATCTTTGTGTGTGATTTACTGCCTTCTCATCAAATCACACACAAAGTAGCATAGCTTGATTGCGTAAAAAGAGTCAACAGCCCATGCTTCTTCTCAATCCACAGACTTAACATTTCTGCCATCATTGCACCGCATCGACAACACTAGCTCTCCTCAATAACAATTAGAGCCAAGCTCACCCCTCTCCTTATCACATCGGTACACCTTTAACACTGTCACATACCAACCAACATATTTGTGCATTTTTCTCCGCCTTCTCTAGCAGCAAAAAATACTCTGCACTGTTGCACACGTCTCTAGTGACAATTATTGTCTTCATATTACAGAGTTTTTCTGAACACTCACTGTAGATATATCATGTTTCCATCAGAAAAATATTTCATGAAACTTTCTCTGCAACTAACTTGCTTGTTACACCTAACGTCTAATTGCATGGCTCTTTCTGTGTGTGTGTGTGTGTGTGTGTGTGTGTGTGTGTGTGTGTGTGTTTCTCTTCCTTCTTTTTGCTTATTTCATATCTATAAACAAACAAATGTGCCTACACTCACACAAAAATAGACCTTTATATCTCTTTATTTCTTCTTTGGAAATCTACACGTAAAAACTAAAATCTTAGAAACAAGACGAGTGCAACTAGATAATAATAACAACAACAACAATAATAATAATAATAATAATAATAATAATAATAATGATCTCCCCAGTGTCAGAATTGAAGGCAATGATCTACAGAACATTGAACAAAAGTCTGTAATGACATGCAAAGGCTCTGACATTTCTACACACAAAGGTTAGATTGTGTAACGTTTTGTTAAGTTAACCGACCTAGACAGTATTGATAAACGAAAGAGAATTGAAAAAAAAATAATAAATACATATTTTTTAGAAAACAGGTGTAAAAAGAAAAAAAATGAGGATTATGTTGGAAATCATATAGGTATCAATCAACTAAATGACTTGATATGATTGACAAAATGTGGTTATAGATGGAGGTAGGTGAATATAAAAGAAACTCTAGCTACAATGTATAGGAGAATTTCACTCATAATTTCACGAAAGGTTCCATGCGATTAATGCTCGTTAACTCTTTCACTGTGGAAATCAGCTCATATCTACTCAAAATTTCCTTAATTATGGAAAGAAATTTATATACCAATCTATTTTTTGTTGAGGAATGTCGTGTTTAAAATAATTTTTTTTTTGTTGAGATTATATTCAAATTTATGCAGAGGCATAAAAAAAAAAAAAAAAATTTCTTTTTTATTGATATTTGCAACTGGTTTTATTTTACCATGTTTGTGTTGAACAACACTAGTTTTGTTTTAATTAATTTTAAAAATCATCAAGAACTTAATAAAATAACTTCATTGTTGTCAATACGGTATTTGAAACATAAATTAACATGAAATTTTTGTTGGGAGGTTTTGATTTGGAACACTTATAAACATGAAGTTTGTGACATAGAACAAGGTTAGTTTTGGATGGGTTGGTATCAAAAGGGTTAACGTCATTACTGGAATAACCATGAAATCTAATTTTGCAGTTACTGTGAATCAAGTAGACAATGAAAGTTGAATCTGGTCTTAGACAGAAAATAAATGTTTCCTCACAGAAAACCTGATACCTTTCCTTCGGCTAGATAGAACTGAAGTGATGAAGAATTAAATATTTTAAACAAAAACACCAAACAATGCCTTCAGCCAAGTTTTAAGGGTCAAATCATTTGACCACTTTACCCCGAGACTATCCATCATGTTGATTATGTACTTTTAAGACTCCTCTGTATTCCTGATCCTTTTCGTTGCTTTGACAAATTATGGGATATTTGTATGAATTTTAGAACTGGTATGGCTGTGTGGTATGAAGTTTGTTTCTCAATCATATGGCTTTAAGTTCAGTCCCATTATGTGGCAGTTTGGACCAAGTGTCTTCTACTACTGCCTTGGGCTAACCAAAACCTTGTGAGTGGATTTGGTAGACAAAAACAGAAAGAAGCCTGTCACATATGTATGAAGAACACTATGTTATTATTAAGACTCAAGAATCATCTTTGTTTTAGCATCTAATTTTTGATGCTTGCATGGGTTGGACGGAATTAGTTGAGGCAGATTTTCTATGGCCGATACTCTTCCTGTTACCAAGTAAAGGGATATTTCCCCAACCCCCAATATGTTTCCATGGAAGATTAGCCAAATAGTTAAGAAACAAGCTATTTAACCACAAAGCCACATCTAGACTCAAACAATAATAGTTACAAATTATAGCACAAAGCCAGCAATTATATTTTATTTTCGTTTTTATTTAATTTTATTCTCTTTCTGATTCATCCATTAGGCTAGATGCAATTTTATCCAAGTTTCTGACAATCATGTTTTCTCACAAACAGTATAACACTATATTTTGCCACACATGTCTCAAAAACAGGGCAGGTTTTGTGGATCGTTGTCTCCTTGCCTCTCAACATCACATGACAACTGTAAGTGAATGAGTGCCACCGCCATGTTTAGTGGTGCCTTTCATTTCTAATCTTCCATGGAAACTTGTCTGGGGTTGGGGAAATATCCCCCTTATAAGGGTTGGCAACAGGAAGAGTATCAGCCATGGAAAAAAATCCGTCTCAACTAATTCTGTCCAACCCATGCCAGCATAAAAAAGCAGATGCTAAAACAAAGATGATGGGGAGTCTTAATAACAAGATAGTGTCCTTCATACCAATGTTTCAGCCAGGAAATGAAGAATTCAATTGTCAATCCAAAAGTGAGACAGAAACAAGATGTCTTGAAACACTAAACAATGAAAGACAATTGAAATACAATGGAGAATGGAACAATAAGACAGTTTCCTTCCTTCCTTCCAGTAATTTGGGTGTTTGGCTTGAGGAAGTGGTACCAGATCTTTCAACCTCTCAGACAGAATCATGGTGAAGAATGTTGAGTGCCGGGAACCGAGATAAGTATCAGAAGACATATTTATAAGACAATGATACAGAGCATATCAATCAGTTAGTTCTATCATTAACCGCCAGTCATGATGACTGTTGACAAAAGATCCTCGATTGTTGATCAGAACAAAGATGAACAAACTTATGATAGAAAGGAATGCACAGAGAAACATCAGACAGTCAGTGAGTACGGTGCCAAAATACTTGGCACATAACACAGTATAAGGCATTATGATGATGACAATATGTATAAAGGCATGAAGGTGGCAAGCTGGTAGAACCGTTAGCACAACGGACCAAAATGCTTAGCGGCATTTCATCCATCTTTACGTTCTGATAAAATAGGTACCAGTTGAAGACTGAGGTTGATGTAATTGACTCACACCCCTATCCCAGAATTGCTGGCCTTGTGTCAAAATTTGAAAATATATACAGGGTTGGCCAAAAGTCACCAGACAGTAAATCAAAATTCCATAAATACTATCTGTAATTCTGTATTGACTCGAATGGAAAAATGTGTTGCTCAAAGAGGACTTCAGTTTGAACAATTTTCACGATGTTTCATATTTAGACGTTTTTATTAAATTCATTCAGTTGCTAAACATGAATAAATCTTGGGAATTAAATGGGTTTTGATTTACTGCCAGGTGACTTTTGGCCAACCCTGTATATAAAAGCACAATACAATGTCAGTAACAAGACCAGAACAAACACCACTAAGGGTCAGTATTGGGATATTCTGATTAGCAAGTCTAATAATTCGCACACACCATCATCGTTTTAATAGCCGCTTTTCCATGCTTGCATGGGTTGGGCAGAATTAGTAGGGGCAGATTTTCTATGGCTAGATGTCCTTCCTGTTGCCAAAGCACGCCTATTTGCAGCTAAGGTAATATTTCTCCATTGCTAGACATGTTTTCACAGAAATGAAGGACACTGCTTGTATGACAGTGACACTCCTTTACAACAATCACGAGATGCTAAGACAAGGGCACACCAACCCGTACACACTTATATACATGAAGGGCAACTTCCACTTTCTGTTTATCAAATCTACTCCCAAGATGCTCGAGGTGCCATACAGAACTGAACCCAGAGCCAAATAGTTAAGAAGCAAGCTATTTAACCACAAAGCCACGTCTAGACCCAAGAAACAATAATAGTTACAGATTATAAGCACAAGGCCAGCAATTTTAAGGAGGGGCTAAATCGATTATGTTGACCCTGGTGTTGAACTGGAACTTATTTTATTGATCCTGAAACGTAGAAAGGCTAAGCTGACCTTGGCGGAATTCGAACAAGAAATAATGATAATAATAAGTGATAACATCTAGAGCAAACACCCTGTTTTTGAGATATGTGTGGCAATATAGAAAAATATACTATTTGTGAGAAAACATAACGATTGTCAGAAACTTGGATAAAATTGCATCTAGCCTAATGGATGAATCAGAAAGAGAATAAAATTAGATAAATAAAAAGCGAAAATAAAATATATAATAAAATGAAATAAATGTATGGTTCAGAGAAGATATTAGATGAGATTGTCTTTGAATGGAGAAGCTAAGTTCAAACTGAAATTTGCAGAAGATAAGGAATGAGTCATTTCACATTTCAAGACAAGCCACCAGAGGTAGAAAAATGCCAATTGCTGAAGCAACAACTGTTAAGCAAGCCTTCTTATGTGTGTATCTTCCTCTCTCTTTCTCTCTCTCTCTCTCTCTCCTCTGCCACTTTTTAAAAAGACAGGAATGCAATGAAGCTTTTCTCCATTCAGAAGCATAAACGGACACTATAGTCGAGTCGCATTCAACCAATTTATTAGACACTCATTTAATTACCAATCACAAGCTTAATATACTTATCGTCGATAACTACCTAACATTACAATGGCACTCTTTACAAACGGCCACAATGGGAATTTCCAACAGGAGGGGGAGAGAAAAAAACAAACACACGCATGTGCATGAGTGTGTGTGTGTTTGTGCATGGGTGTGTGTGCATGCATGTGTTTGTGCATATATCTTGTGCCTCACTTTGAATCACACCAAAACTCTCATCCGACACATTATTTTGCTCAGCAGTTTAAAAGTTATTATCATTATTATTATCCTTATTATTATTATTATCATCATCATTATTATCAATATCCTTATCATCAATATCATCATCACCATCATCATCATTATTATAAGATGCAACACCCCTACCTCTTCGAGCAGGCAAATTGATAATGTTGAAATGAACGCAGAATTTCTCTGAAGAATCATCATAATCATCATCATTATTATCATTATCATTATTATTATTATTATTATTATTACTATACATTCTTGCAGACAAAACTACAGATAACATGCTCCGAGTAGTTATTGATGACATCAATAACTTCTTATTATATAACATCTGAAAAGTTAATCAAATTAACACAAGTTTAGTCTTTGTAGTAAAGTTACACAGCAAACAAAGAGATTTGAGAAATGGTTTTGAAATCCAACACAGTTGCAAGCATCAACTTCATTTTTCTCTTCTTTGTTTTGGTTCTGTACTTTAAAAGAAACACTCGCCATACAGTTATGATTAAATCACACAAAATCGCAATTACTAGCGTAGAAGCGATACGATGATGCAAAAGTGGGCGGATAATTAAAAGCTGCCTCTGCTAAGTTTTACAAGCCTGTGTTTTATAATTTTAAATTCAGCATCGATTTTTCAACATCCACTTCTCCATGTTTGCATGGGTCAGATGGATATCTGCTGAGGTGGATTTCCTGTAGCTAGAAGCACTTTGTATCGCCAGCCCTCACCTGTTTGTTTCCAAGCAAGGTAATATTTCCCCATGACCAGACATGTTTTTTCACAGAAGATTGGATATGAAGGACAACACTTCTTCATTTATCTACAACTATCACACGATGTCAAGTCCAGGCAACAGCAACACACACTCAGGGTGGGCCAAAAGTCACGCACAAAATAAGTTCAATACACTCTAGAATTGTCAAAGACCTGCTTTAATTTTTCTAAAATTGAATAAAATAAATAAAATGATGGTGAATACACATGTACTCATATGTGATGAATAAAACGAATAATAATAATAATACTAATAATAATAATAATGTAATAAAATGTCAAATGTTTTGGTGCCCGACTTTTGGCCCACCCTATATATGTATGGGAGTTGATGCTGAGATTCCCTTCGGTCATGACTGACCATGGGATTGCACCTAGAAAGTTACCCTTCTGGGCACAAGTCCGGGCAAGGTTGTTTATGGAAGACCAGCAGTCACCCATGCATACCAGCCTCCACTCTCCATGCCACAAGGGAAAGGCAAGGGCTGATACAGCTTGGCACCTGTGGCGTCGCAAGGGCTGATACAGCTTGGCACCTGTGGCGTCGCAACTCATTTCTACAGCTGAGTGAATTGGACCAACATGAAATAGAGGGTCTTGTTCAAGAACACAACACGTAGCCCAGTCTGGATTTGAACTCACAACCTCACAATCGTAAGCTCGACGTTCTAACCACTGAGCCATGCGCCTTCACATGTGAGTATATATATATATATATATATATATATATACACACACACACACACACACATATATATATATATACAATGGGCTTCTTTCAGTTTCTGTCCACCAAAACCATTCACAAAGCATTAGTCAGCCCTGTGCTACAGTAAAAGACACTTACTTGCCCTAGGTGCAAAACAGTGGGACTGAGGGACTGAACTTGGAACCATGTGGTTTGGAAGCAAACTTCCTACAACGTAGCCACGCTTAGGCCTAATTTTAAAATATTTATTACAATTATTGAAATCATTGAATTAGGGAGCAGGAAAAGCTAGCCCTAGTTGTTCTATTACCTAAATAAATATCACCATGAAATCAAAAGATCTTTCTTTATATCACACACAAAGAAAAAGAAAATGTAGACTTTATCTGAAATGCATCCATCAATGGGTGATGGATATTGTCTTCAGAGAGTGCATCTCTGGGCTAATATCTATATCTACAATCAGATTTGGGCACATTCATGAAGGCCACTAAAACCCTTGTCATACAGAATGCACACTAGTGCTGCATCTAGAGTTAAGTATTTTTCAGATATAATGCTGTTCTCTTAATAGGACGTGATCCATAGATCGATCCATTGGTTCAGTGTTAGTCTTCAACTGTTGTCTCAACTAGGTTAGATATTAATAACTGCTGGATTGTCTATGAATTAAAGTATATTGAAGTTAGAGATGAATACAATCCGTTTCAAGTGTCACATTTGAATGCTTGCACCATGAAATATCAAACTTCCTTCGCTAAAGAGGGCCAAGTAATTTATGAGAGGAAAATCACAAGAAAAAGTGTGTGTGTGTGTGTGTGTGTGTGTGTGTGTGTATATACATATAAAACCTGTGACCACTACAATCTATGTGTTAAGTAGAAAAGGTAGTCAGAATTCGGATAAACCCCATTTATCGACTCCCTTCTCTTATTAACATTTATGTGTCTATGCATGTGTATGTGTGTGTGTGTGTGTGTGTGTGTGTGTGTGTGTGTGTGTGTGTGTGTGTGTGTGTATATATAGATATATGCACACACACATATACACACCATCATTGATATACATATATATATCCATACATACATATATACATATATATATAAAAACGTATACATATATATATATATGTATATACAAATACATATGTGTATATACAAATACATATATGCGTATATTCAACTATACACATATATACATATGCATGTGTGTATGTGTTATATATAAGAAGATAAAGTTTAGTTAGTAATAATTTTCAAATAGTAAAAGTTACCTTCATTTTATGGAAAACCATCTTGACCAGGGATCTTTAAATCATCCCGAGGTTTTCCGAAATAGGAGGGTTGGCAGTCCTACAAAATAAAGTAAAACGGAATTCAGTAAGAAGTTACTGAAGATGAGAAATAGATTGAAAACGGAAACACAACTGCAAAGAAGTAAAACGGTCGATTAAAATAAGACGTGAATAGTTCCAAAGAAATTGTCAGGGATGGATGTGATTGGTCGTTGAGGAGAATCATGGTGTTGATTAATCAATTCTTTAATGAATTATATTGAAAGTTGATAAATCATGCAACTGTATTGGTATTGTAATGCTAAAGAAGAAGAGCTAAAAAACCTCTCTCAAGAACTAGCTTTCATATAGATCAGGGGTTCTCAAATGAGGTCCATATATGTAGGTCTGATATATGTAGATTTTTGTCATTCAGTTATACTTCTACAATACACAAAATATTAAAATTCTTTTTTATACAATTCCTAATATTTAATTATAAATATGTTCTTTTTTTTAAAGCTTTTAGCATTTAAACCAGCCATAACTGGCTCAAATATTCTATCTGTCTTTTTTTTTTTTTGCCTTCAAACCAGCTAGATTTGGCTTCTTACAACTACCAAACAATGCAATTCTAATAAACAATCACATCATTGAAATCTCAGAGCTACAAGATAATGCATTGGAAAGAATGAAAACAATTGAAAACAATGGGAATAAACAAGCATTACACCTGACAATAATCAGAATGCTAAAGGTACTGAGGGTATCAATATAGAATAACTAGGAGAGTCCATTCAAATAAAACAGGAATCAAAGGGTCACAGGGGGGAAAAAAAGGGGGGTTGAGAATCACTTGTGTAGATATTCAAGGGTGAGATGCAATGGGGTAGCTTTATCATGTTTTTGTAGACTCAAAAGAAGGGTAGAACTCACAACTAAACCCTCACAAGTTGCACAATTTAATTTAGAGGCACAGATGTGGTTGTGCAATTAGGAAGTTTGCTTCCCAACCACATGGTTCTGGGTTCAGTCCCACTGGATGGTGTCTTGGGCAAGTGTCTTCTACCATAGTTTCAAGACTGGTCAAGTGGATTTGGTAGACGGAAATTGAAAGAAGCCCATAGTGTGTGTGTGTGTGTGTGTGTGTGTTTGTTCCCTTATCTTGACATCACATGATAGTTATAAACGAGCGTCGCTGTCATATAAGCAGTGTCATTCAAATCCAATATTCTATGAAAACATGTCTGGCCACAGGGAAATATTACTTCATTTCAAAACAGGTGAGGATTGGTGACAGGAAAAGCACCCAGTCACAGAAAATCTGCCTCTTACCAATAAACTCTGTCCAACACATGCAAGCAAGGAAAAGTGGACATCAAAAAATGATAATGATGACAACGAGTGCCGTTACAACTAACTGAAGCAGTGAATTATTCCACTTTACCTACTTACAGTTTAGGTGAACTATAATCGAGAGAGCTGAGTGTCTTGATCACAGTCCATTTCTTCTCGATTCCCTTATTATACCTTTCCCCCATTTCCATTCTTGTATTGACTGAATGGTTTTACGAATCTAAAGTATTAAACAAGAACTGCTGGAGCAGAAGAGTTTACAATTGAATGCCCTGCCTAACTGTAAAATAGTAAAAATATTGATTTCTCCAGTTTGGTTGATTGAAGCAAATACAACAACATGCTTTTATTAAGATTGTGATAAAAGTGGTAGAGTTTATTTAAAAACACAGCCTTAAGGAGGGTGTTACTGCTTCAAACATTAGCTTTTCGCCTGCTCTTCCTCACAGCAAACCAATTTACTCCATTTTTGAACTGTTTATTCCCATTAAATGCTGACATGGAGCCACTGCCAGTTTCTCCACATCCTTTTGTTTATGTCTATTGGAGTCAACAGTCTAGTAACTATTCGTCTATTGAAGGGTTAGAGTACAATTGGGAATTTTTAAAAAGATTTTATTTCAGAATTTAAATATTATTTTCAAACTCAGATTCTTCTTGATTTTTTAAATTTAAACTTCAAACAGAATTTAATACAAAGCGAAAATTCAAATTGGAGGGGGGGGGGGGGGGAAACAAACAGAAAAATTCTTTTTCTAATTGAATTTCAATATCAAGTTTATATTCTACACTTCATGTTTTACTTGTTGAAAATGTCTCAATTATATTAATTTGATATGTTAAACTGAAATAAAACATGTGAATTGAAATCCTCAGTCTTGGAGAAATATCAGAAAGAATGAGATCACTACTGCACTTTTATATTGTCTGAAGTTCTGAAAGTTGGTAAACACAATGGTACTTGTAAGTCATAATCTTTTGAAAGGTTAATTATAATTAAATCTCTTGAATGTTTAATTCAATTACCTTGATACATTTGCTATAGTCAGGTAGATCATTCCAAACAAAGAGTCTCACAAACCTTGTGGCAAGCTCAGTAATGCACTGTTTTAAGTGCTAAAACCTACGATCTATAGGAATTACATATAAATATTGCAAATTCCAATGATGGACATTCTCTACAGACTGCATTTAGCCAATAATTTCAGAGAAATAAACACTGCCATGAGACATAGTGTGCATGTTTATATGTGTGTGTATCTGTGCATATACATGTGTGTATAAATATATATATATATATGAAACCTGGGGTCTTTCTCAAACCACCATAAGTAATCAGTGGTCTTTATCAAACCAGGCTGCGATAATTATTTTTGTATAGATTTGCAATTAAAATCTAAGATAGAAATATATACATCTGGGAGTGCGTGTGTGTGTGTCTGGTGCTGCCGGTTGTCAGACAGCAAAAGTCATTGCTCAGATACAGGAAACTGCAAACGCTGAAAATTCTAAGCAATTATCAAGGCTGCCACATAAAACCAACAGTAGCTTTGTTGATCCACAAGTAAAAAAAAACATTTATCAACCAATGTGATGCTGAGCAGACAACTCGGGGTTCAATTCTCTGTAGCAGCTCACTGGCCAATTCTTTTCCTTCTTATAAAAGTATTTATCATATCTTTTAAGCTGTGTTCACAGTTATTTATGCATTTAAGTTTTCTATATTTTCTATAATATACCAACTCATTCGGTGCTTCTAAGTTTGTTTATAAAACATATATATATATATATCATGAGTGAATGTAACACCTTAACCAATAAGCATGTGGCCTGGTAGCTAGGGTGCTGCACTCATGATTAATAGATCTTAGGTTCAATTCCTGCAGGTGGTACATTATGTTCTTGAGCAAAGCACTTCATTTTACGTTGCTCTGTAGTCATTTCAACATCTGATGTTTGGACACAATGCCAATTCGATGGGGAGAGTGACCTTAATGCACAGCACATATATTTGGTCACTATAAACAAATCGTTTGTGCCGGTCATTCAGCAAAAGCTGGACACTCATGTTTTCTTCAACAGGAGAGTCCATTATATATGTGATTAATAAAATAAACCCCGAAAACAGAATAGCTGTGAAAACAGATTAGAAGATGAGGGTGTGTTTATTGGTAGTCTACAGAGTTATTTTGTTGTACCTTGGGAAGGTCATTGTGCCAATAATAGACTCATGCATTGTTTCTATTTCACTTCTCTTATTATTATTATTAGCCAGTTTGTTAACATTTAACCAATTATCTAACTGACTTTGATTAATCATTCAATCAATCAATCAGCAATATTTACAGAAATCCTTTCATCATACTTTGCAACCTCATCAATGATATAACCCCTCTATTCCAGGTTTCTTTTAATTGGTTAAATGATAACCAATTGACTAACAATAAAAGAAGTGAAATAAAATCAGTGTGTGTGTTTACTGACATAATGACCTTCCTAAGAGATAACAAAATGTTTCATGGTTGGCGTTAGGAAGGGGCATGCAGCTGTAGAAACCATACCAAATTAGACAGGTCAAACCATCCAACCCATGCCAGCAGCATGGACAATGGACATATGATGATGATGATATGGGCTCACATCAAGATCATGCAATCCAAGGATAAAAATGAAATGTTCTAAGTTCTATAGAGTAAAATGGATGCAAAAGAAATAAACTATTAAAAAATTCCAGAAAGAAAATCGGGAATCTCCAGTTGAAAATTTACCAGTTGAAAAATACAGCAAAAATTAAAACTAAAAGACTGAAACACCTAAAGCAACATAACACATGCCCAGTTTAAAAGAAATAAACTCAATTAAGATACAAAGCCCTTCTTTTTCAAAATGAAAAATACAAAATTTAAGTGAATTTAATACAAAAGGTTCTGTGAAATAAAAATTATCCCTACAAAATTTATTTAAAACTGCACCCAAAAACATTGCATTTTACTTAACATCTAGTTCTTAGAAACAATTGCTTCTAGCAGGCTTTGCTTAGAAGCACTTAAATCTGATTTGATTATTTTGAAATTAGTATCTGTGAAATTGGAAATTCTAATGCATTGTATTACCGCAACAAGCTGGCAGAATCGTTAGCAGACCGGGTGAAATGCTCAGCAGGATTTTCTCTGTCCTTGCATTCCGAGTTCAAATTCCACCAAGGTCGACTGCCTGTCATCCTTTCGGGGCCGATAAAATAAGCACTGGTTGAACACTGGCGTTGATTGTAATCGACTTAAGTACTCTTGGGTATGAGTATAAAAAAATTGTACCCCTTCTGCCAAGCCATGTCGAGCCAGTGTGACAGAGTAAGCTCGTCAAACCAGTATAATCTGAAGCTCAGATTCACAGACTCCACATCAGACCGTGGTTGGTAGAGAAATTATGCTGAGGCAATCCAATCCGATATTACTGTATTTAATGGCATATAAAGTCTAAGATATTAGCCCCACTTCCCCACTAAAAAATGCCTTAAAAAAAAAAAAAAAAAACCACACCGAGTCCTATATGTGAAGTTATGCCTTTATTACAAGCGTTTTCCCTGGATATGCACTGTAGAAATTTGCATGCATCTAATTCGTTTGTGCATTTTTATGTTATCAAATGCAGAAAAATTTTACCATTTAGCTGAAATCAGAATTGGTACATTTTTACCCACTTGAAGTCCAATTGACCTAATAACCGATTCCAACTCCACCATCAGAGCCATGGTAACCAGATGACGTTAGAGAAGGCAGTTATCGATAGAGTTGTAACCACGTGGAAATAGCTGAACATCTTCAAGAATGATAAACAGATGCTACTGTTTGGAAACTTTAGGTGAACATTCTTGCATGTGTGTGTGTGTGTATGTGTGTGTGTGTGTGTGTGTGTGTGTGTGTGTGTGTGTGTGTGTGTGTGTGTGTGTGTTGCTATGATTGTTATTTTATACCTGTTTACCATGTTGGCATGCATTGGACTGCTTGTTACGGTTCACGGCAATTCTCTCACTCATGTAGTGTATTTGTTGTTGGCAATCCGTCGCTTACGACGTCGAGGGTTCCAGTTGATCCGATCAACGGAACAGCCTGCTCGTGAAATTAACGTGCAAGTGGCTGAGCACTCCACAGACACGTGTATCCTTAATGTAGTTCTCGGGGATATTCAGTGTGACACAGTGTGACAAGGCTGACTCTTTGAATTACAGGTACATCAGAAACAGGAAGTAAGAGTGAGAGAAAGTTTTGGTGAAATGAACGAGTACAGCAGGGTTCGCCACCATCCCATGCCAGAGCCTCGTGGAGCTTTAGGTGTTTTCGCTCAATAAACACTCACAACGCCCGGTCTAAGAATCGAAATCGCGATCCTATGACCGTGAGTCCGCTGCCCTAACCACTGGGCTATTGCGCCTCCACCATGTAGTGTATATATGTTCACGAATACACATACACACATTTATGTATACCTGCTTGTTATTAAGAAGCTCACAGAATCATAATTCCATTTCTATCTTCAACCACTGCCCTACATAGAAAGTAAACACAGTAAAACACGGACACACACACACACACACACACACATGTGAAATAATCAGATTGGACAAAGTATTGACCAAGCTATTAAACATAACGCAGTGCAGCTTTCTCATTTTACGACAGATACTATGATGAGACAGCCTCAAATCATCTGTACCAACTAGTGAATAGATAGCAGATGAATGTTAAATCAAAGCAGAGATGTCTCCAAACTATTATGGCACGAAAGGATTAGTTTAACAAACATACACAGCAGTGATGTAGGTGTGTGTGTATATACACACACGGCAGGTTATAAAAACAATTTAGCATTAAACTGAAGAATCACTCCATCCCTTTTTTGCAGAGTTCATATTTATAACACTTTTACAAGAGAAAAGCGACAGTAACTTCGAAGCTTTCGTCAGACTGTGCGTATGTAGACTCACAAATACCCGATATACTTACTTTTACTTTTTACTTTTTTACTTGTTTCAGTCATTTGACTGCGGCCATGCTGGAGCACCGCCTTTAGTTGAGCAAATCGACCCCAGGACTTATTCTTTGTAAGCCTAGTACTTATTCTATCGGTCTCTTTTGCTGAACTGCTAGGTTACGGGGACGTAAACACATCAGCATTGGTTGTCAAGCGATGTTGGGGGGACAAACACAAGACACACAAATATATACACACATGCATATATATATATGTGTGTGTGTGTGTGTGTATATATATATATATATATATATATATATATATATATATATATATATATATATACGACAGGCTTCTTTCAGTTTCCGTCTACCAAATCCACTAACAAGGCTTTGATCAGCCTGAGGCTATAGTAGAAAACACTTGCCCAAGGTGCCACTCCTGGGCCTATATATTTTCCTATTCTAGGCACAAGCCCCAAAATTTTTGGGGAGGGAGGCCAGTCGATTAGATCGACCACAGTACACAACTGGTACTTAATTTATCGACCCCGCCAAAAGGATGAAAGGCAAAGTCGACCACGGTGGAATTTGAACTCAGAATGTAAAGACAGACAAAATACCACCCAGCATGCTAACGTTTCTGCCAGCTCACTATATTACCAAGTCTGAACTCTTCTAAAACACTAATAAACCCACTATTGCCAGCACATACCATTTCTGTTTTCCATCCTATTCTGGATTTTACCCTGAAATATGTCAGCTTTATCAAGTAGTGAGCACACACTGTTCCCAAGCAGACAACCACTACCTCCACCACCACCTTTACCACTGCCATCTCCATCACCACACCGTATTTGACAGTTATTCCTCCACCTCACTGGGTAAATACTTGTTAAAAATTCGGTCTCAATCTTTTACTGCCATTAGGAATACAATATTCCCTCGCTGCCCAGTTTTATAGAAAAGTATAACTTACTAACATCTTGATAAAATTCACTTCACTGTAAACCAGGTTGTTTTCATGATAGAAAAGCAAAAGTGGGTTAGTTTTAACAGGTTATATATGTCAGTTAACAAAGGAACCACTACGTTGTTACTCAGCTGCTAGAAACAGCAACCAAATGCCTTAAAAATCACACAACTTACAATTTTGAAAAAAAAAACAGCAGAACTCAATGGACAATGCAAATCTAGCAGTATATACACACACGTGGAGACGCAATGGCCCAGTGATTAGGGTAGCGGACTCGTGGTCGTAGGATCGCAGTTTCGATTCCCAGACAGGGTGGTTTGAGTGTTTATTGAGTGCAAACACCTAAAGCTCTACGAGGCTCCAGTAGGGGGGTGGGTGAACCCTGCTGTACGCTTTCACTACAACTTTCTCATTCTTTCTTCCTGTTTCTGTTGTACCTGTATTTCAAAGTGCCAACCTTGTCACACAATGTGTCATGCTGAATCTCCCTCGAGAACTATGTTAAGGGTACACGTGTCTGTGGAGTGCTCAGCCACTTACACGGCAATTTCACGAGCAGGCTGTTCTGTTGATCGTATCGACTGGAACCCTTGTCATTGTAACTGACGGAGTGCCACGACGGCACACACACACATATATAATATATAAATGACTCAGGAATCTAAATGTAAGAAGTGATGGTAGGTATAGAGAACAAAAAGTGGACGGAACAATAGGATAAGCTAGCTAAGAAACATATGTGTGATAAACAAAATCTTGCCCTCGGGCCGACCGAAGCCTTGTGAGTGGATCTGGTAGACGGAAACTGAAAGAAGCCCGTCGTATATATGTATATATATATATATGTATGTGTGTGTGTTTGTGCGTCTGTGTTTGTCCCAACATCGCTTGACAACCGATGATGGTGTGTTTACGTCCCTGTAACTTAGTGGTTCGGCAAGAGAGACCGATAGAATAAGTACTAGGCTTACAAAAGAATAAGTCCTAGGGTCGATTTGCTCAACTAAAGGCGGTGCTCCAGCATGGCCACAGTCAAATGACTGAAAACAAGTAAAAGAGAGTATATGAATGAAAGAGAGCATCAATCCTATTGCTAATTAACTTTAAACCCTGGTATCCAAGGAACTGTAAATAGGACAAAGTGTTTTTTTCTACATAGAAACAAAATGGAGCACCTGCAGTACATTTGAACCAACAATCCTTAAATAAGTAGTTTGATACCTTACCCCATTAGCCTTTTATCTTCCACTGATAAAAACGGAAATACTAAATCCTGCCTACATAACTACCTACTTTATATATACACTTTTACTCTTTTACTTGTTTCAGTCATTTGACTGCGGCCATGCTGGAGCACTGCCTTTAGTCGAGTAAATCGACCCCAGGACTTATTCTTTGGAAGCCTAGTACTTATTCTATTGGTCTCTTTTGCTGAACCGCTAAGTTACGGGGACGTAAACACACCAGCATCGATTGTCAAGCTTTGTTGGGGGGACAAACACAGACACACAAACATATACACACACATACATATACATATATATATATATATATATACAACAGGCTTCTTTCAGTTTCCGTCTACCAAATCCACTCACAAGGCTTTGGTCGGCCCGAGGCTACAGTAGAAGACACTTGCCCAAGATGTCATGCAGTGGGATTGAACCTGGAGCCATGTGATTGGGAAGCAAGCTTTTTAACATTTTGTTCTTTTTTGCTGTCCACTTGCAGTTAAGCTATATTGTTCTCTACAAGGTAAACACTAAAACACACACACACACACACACACACATACATATATATAGATATATACACATGTATGTATGCATTGTGAACTAACCACTAGTCAAATGCCAGCAGTCAAAAAAGCAATGCCTTTTTTTTTCTTCTCTTTCTCGCTCTAACTACTCATCTCTATGGGTGTATACTAAAGCTGTTTTGATTGGTTTGTCAATATCCTTGCAGCAGTTAGCTAACTGGGGAGGAATAATATATATTAAAAGAAGGAGAAAAAGAAAAAAAACGAAAAAAACGAAAAAGAAAAAAAACGAAAAAAACGAAAAAAAACAAAAACGGTCAGAAAGCAATAACTGTATTGATTACTAACCCATCAGTATTGGCAGCATCACCAGCGCCATGAAGAACTATGATGACATTTTTTTTGTGGTGGAGCATTAAGCTGCTAAGTGGATAATTTAGGGATCAACTGGCAGCAAAGATAAATCAAAACGAACAAAAATAACAACAAAATATAAAAAAAAACGGATAGTAACTTTTAAATTAGTATGCACGGAATTTTTTTAAAAACATCTTTTTTTATTATTTTTTCTCCCCCCTCCCCCGGTTTTATTTCCATTGATTCTTCCATCTACTATTCCAGGGTGATAGGTTTGGTTTTTATAGTATTGCCAATAAAATGGAGTAATAAAAGACATCCAGTCAAAATTGAGAAAAAAGAGGTTGGTAGGTGGGGGGGGGGAGTAAGTTAACAAAAACTTGGAAAGGATATTCTTGCTAGAAAAGAAAAGGAAAAAAAAAGAGAGAAAAAAATCTTCCAAAAATTTCTCTTCCAGCTTGAGATTATTGTGAAAGAACTTCAGTCCCAAAACCACAGCCGATAATCAGTTGAAAACGTTGAATCAGTCGGTATCTGCTAGTTATGGTGATTGGCTCAAGAGGTTTTTGTACAAAAGCTTCATAGTCTTATATAAGCACACGCGTGCATAATAACAGACAATATCAAGAAAGTTTGTCTTATTTCCCTCTTGGGACACTGCTTTTCTCACCTACAAAAAACGCAATCCAGTTTTTCAACTATATTGTGTATACAGAGTAATATAAACTTACAACAAATAATAATACTGTTTAGTAAATTATATTTAATATGTCATGGGTCATAAAATTATCGTAATGTAGATTGTAGATTGCACACACAAACATATACAAAAACACCCTCCTTCTATCTTTTACACAGACACACACACATACAGTGTGCTCATTAGCTAATACCTCAAAACATATGTAATATATTTAGTGCAGCAAGCTTTCATAGTGTGTATGTTGACATACATACAGTAGGTGAAGAAGGTAGTATGTTGTAATATATAAATATACAGCAAAATACAAGGAAACTAGCACTGCGTACATGTGTAAACTATGAAATGCAGTAATGGAAGAGAATATCATAAGCTATAACCAATCTCTCTCTCTCTCTCACATACACAGCACAGGTGTGGCTGTGTGGTTAAGACGGTTGCTTCCCAATCAACCATATGGTTTCGGGTTCAGCCCCACTGCATAGCACCTTGGGCAAATGTCTTCTCCTATAGAAACCAGGCCAGCCAAAGCCTTGTGAGTGGATTTGATAAATAGAAACTGAAAGAACTGAAAGGCGGCGAGCTGGCAGAAATGTTAGCACACCGGGCGAAATGCTTAGCAGTATTTCATCTGCCGTTACGTTCTGAGTTCAAATTCCGCCGAGGTCGACTTTGCCTTTCATCCTTTCGGGGTCGATAAATTAAGTACCAGTTACGCACTGGGGTCGATGTAATCGACTTAATTCCTTTCGCTGTCCTTGTTTGTCCCCTCTATGTTTAGCCCCTTGTGGGCAATAAAGAAAAAAGAAGCTCATTGTGTGAGTATGTATGTGTATGTTTATATGTGTATGCTTGCATTTTGTCTTCACATCATGTGATAGTTGTAAATGAGTGTCACCGTCATACAAGCAGTGTCATTTTCCAATATTCTATGAGAACATGTTTTATCATGGGGAAATATTCCCTTATTTGGAAACAGGCGAGGGTTGGAAACAAGAAACGCATCTGACCACCATGCAAGCACAGAAAAGTTGATGCTAAAATGATGATCATACCCACTCACACGCACATAGGTACAAGTATGGACTTGTGCATGGCATGTTCACATCTCAAGCGTGTGACCTTGGGGTTCAGTCCCACACTATTGTATCTTGAAGCAGGTGGCTTTTATCAAACCCTAACTTTAAGTGAGCTATGCTAAATTACCAGTGCCCATCCCCTGTGAAAGACACCTGTACCAGGCCACATAAAAAGCACCCAACACACTCTGTAAAGTGGTTGGCATTAGGAAGGACATCCAGCCAGAGAAACTGAGACAAATATCAAACTGGAACCGGAAGCAACTCTCCATTTTGCCAGCTCTGGTCAAACTGTCCAACCCATGCCATCGTGGAAAACAAGCATTAAATAATGATGATAATATACTTCGTAGATTTTCGCCTATCGCAGGGGTTTTTGGAATGTAACATAGTTCAGGGATTACTGTGTGTGTGTGTGTGTGTATATATATATATATATATATATATATA
>NC_142934.1:11382702-11417702 GCF_046866305.1 Octopus bimaculoides | reverse complement strand
ACTCTAGATGCAAGAGTGGCTGTGTGGTAAGTAGCTTGCTTACCAACCACATGGTTCCAGGTTCAGTCCCACTGCGTGGCACCTTGGGGAAGTGTCTTTCACTATCGTCTCAGGCCGACCAAAGCCTTGTGAGTGGATTTGGTAGACGGAAACTGAAAGAAGCCCATTGTATATATATGTATGTGTTTGTCCACCCAACATCATGTGACAACCAATGCTGGTGTGTTTGCGTCCCCGTAACTTAGCAGTTCGGCAAAAGGGGCAGACAGAATAAGTACTAGGCTTACAAAGAATAAGTCCTGGGGTTGATTTGCTTGACTAAAGGCGGTACTCCAGCATGGCCACAGTCAAGTAACTGTATATGTTAAATGATGGCAATGTATAAATATACATGTGAGTCTCTAAGTCTATGAGTACATGTTTAAACCCAATAAAAACACATAGGTTTATCTGTTTACAATGTTCCAGTATATATACATGCATATATATATATATATATATATATATATATATATATATATATATATATCTATATATATATATATTCAAGCTGATACACATCGCCACAAGCTTTACCTTACTCAAATGATTAACCTTGTTTACTAGTCTAATTATTTTAATATTTCCCTCCCTCCATTATGTTCAACATTTGCAGAGAATTGTTTGAACAAGTATTTTATAGCAGCAGGCCTTTCCTATGCTAACTTACTCAAGTGAAAGTTAAGGTAGTGAATGTATTGTCTGTGTGTGTGTGCTTTCTATATTGGTATGAGAGAGACTGCTGTCAGCATATTGCTTTCCTGTGTAAATATAGGCGCAGGTAGGAATATGAATGAGTAACCTGTTATTATTATTATTATTGCTATTATTTGTCTAGACCCTACTTAAATGTTTACACACATTATATTCTTTTATATGCATTTCAGCCCTATGGTTGCAGCCATGCTGGAGCACTGCCAGCGATCATATGCGGGTAGATTTTTAAGTTCTTTTAAACAATTATGGCAGAAGTGTGTCTGTGCGGTTAAAAAGGTTTGCTTCTCAACCACATGGTTCCCAGTTCAGTCCCATACCGTGGCACCTTGGACAAGTGTCTTTTACTATAACCCTGAGCTGACTAAAGCCTTGTGAGTGGATTTGGTACACAAAAACTGTAAGAAGCCCATTGTGTGTGTGCATGTATGTATGTATGTATGTACATATATATATGTATATATATATATATATATATATATATATATATATATATATATATATATATATATATATATATATATATATATGCATGTGTGTGTGTGTGTGTGTTTGCTTTTGTGTCTGTTTGCTCCCCCAGCATCATTTGACAAGTGGTGCTGGTGTGTTTATGTCCCTTGTAACTCAGCAGTTCCATAAAGTAGCAAGATTTGTTCAGTTAATTCCTCAACGAGGTGCCCCAGCATGGCCACAGTCTAAAGACTGAAACAAGATATGTGTGTGTATGTGTGTGTCCATCCCTGTCCCGCCATTGCTTGACAATTGGTGTTAGTTTCTCTCCATCTCTGTAACTTATTTGTTCAGCATGCCAGGCGAAATGCTTAGCAGTATTTTGTCTGTCTTTATGTTCCGAGTTCAAATTCCATCGAGGCTAACTTCGCCTTTCATCCTTTTGGGGGGGCCAATAAGTTAAGTACCAGTTGCATACTGAGGTTGATCTAAAATTTCACTCCAAAAATTTCAGGCCTTGTGCTTAGAGTAGCAAAAATTATTTTTTATAATTTGTATGTATTTATTTTATTATAAATGCAAAACAACACCACGGAGGAATTGACGTCCGCTTAAATAATAAACTGCGATAGGTGAACCGCAATAATGGTGAAGAATTACTGTACTTGAAATCCCACTCAAAATATATTAAGGTAATTCATCATCATTTAATATCTATCTTCCATACTGGCATGGTTGGACAATTTCTCTGGAAACTGGCAAGCCGGGGAGCTGCATGTCCTTCCGAAGGCCAACCACTCCAAGAGTGTAGTGGGATTATTTAATAAAAGTCTGAAAATGCATTCTGGTTTCAAACACACTCACACAACAGATGAGAAAATATATTGTTATCGGAGGCCCCGTCGCAAACCGAGATCTCTGCAAATTATATCATGAACTGCACCACGGCAGGTTAATTTTATTAACTACAATGCTTACGCACATTCCAGCAAATGCTACATTAGATTAAGCTAACCAAGAACTTAGAAGGGAGGAAGGACAAGAAAATAAAGATGGATAAAAGAGCAGGAATAACAAGCTTTTTTTAATTTTATTTTCAGTTTCTGTTTGTTTTTTTGTTTTTGTTTTGATAGCTGACTCACGCCAGTTAACTGGTAACAACAAACTATTGTAATGGTAGTTATAGTGTTATACACAGTTAAACAGTAAATTCAGCTTGTAGCAGAACTGAAATCACCAATGGTTCATGCTGATATTATACAACATTTATAAATATATAGGAATTGTTAAGCCTAATGCAATCAGCTAAATAACTAGTTTTACCACACAGTTGATGAGGAGAAATATATACATACATATATAGAGATATATTTATTTATATACACATAGCTCTTTTCCATCATTTGCAAATTTTTCAACAATAAACACAATTGATTTTACCTATCTATCTCTATCAACACTACGGACTTCTTTTCTACTTCATCATAGCGTGTCCCTATCTACATCTGAACTGTTAGGAAATTTTCACATTCTGGATTTTTCCTAGTTATATATATATATATATATATATATATATATATATATCGTAAATCCTCGAGTATAGTCTGCCCTTGACTATAATACGCAGGGGATTTTTAGGGGGCTGTACCTCTGAAAAACCTAAACCTTCGTTAAATTGAAGTGTTACTACCTTTGGCATTAGTCATAGTAGGGGGCCAAACAGTACGTTCCACTATTCTGCAGCCCTTCTCTGCGAACTTCACACATTCTATCCACAATTATGCTTTCCACAGCTGGTTTTGCCTTGGTTTTGGAATGCCAACATGATCTTAGACTGTACGTCTCAAAATATCAATCCTTTAGCATGCTAAAGGTGAATCATGATGCTGTATGACTTTTCTCCCTTGTAGCTGCAGGTACACTGTGCTGCACTGGGAGGGGAGAAAACTTGTATGGTGACATGATTCACCTTCAGCATGCTAAAGGTTAAATAATTCAGTAGTTTTAGTGACTGAAGATCCCACAATCTGAGCTCTAACTTATTTAAATATAAAAGAAACGAAACTATACTGAAACGTACAATGTGTGCATAATACGTACGTATATATATATATATATATATATATATATATATACTAAATAGAACAGTTCTGAACTTTATAACAAATAGAGAAGAGTGCTTCAATTACTTTGTTCAACCCCTGTATATCAATATTTGTGAACACCAGCATAACAAGCTGGTATTGACTGATCTCAGGCTCGAATTCAGGTATGTTTTCATGCACTATCTTTAAGCCAGATCGTTGACAGACATTCAATGGCTGCTGGGTGGGGATATTTTCAAGACTTAAATACAACGAACTTGCTCTGAGTGATCAGCAAAAAGTAGCAGCAAACATACAAGAGACGAAAACAAATGTGGAAACGAAATGAAACTGGACTAACCAGTTTACAGGAGAAATGGATGTAATTGGCTTGTAGATGATACGGATGGTGTTCGCTTCGATAAAATAACAGAAGGATGAGATAATTAGAAATTCTTTCTCTATGCTTTCTGTTTTGAGAAGAGAGGAGTCTGCTTCATAAAGATTTAAACCCAATGGCTAGCCATTTTTACCTGAAATGTCCTATAACCACAATACATGTCCTGTTTAATAAATAACTTAAAACTATAAATATTGATTTCTTTTCTCTAAATACAGGTTATATTAACCCATGAATCAAACCATGCAAATTAATATTTTTCTCCTTTTTTTTTTTTAACCATCAATCTTAGTGAGTGAGAGTCAAACCAAGTTAACAGTATGGAAATATGAACAGAGTGAAATGTGCTACTTATAGTGACACACATACATAGAAAATAAAGAAATTTTTTAACCACAGCCTTGTGGGTGGATCCGGTACACAGAAACTGAAAGGCGGCAGCGAGCTGGCAGAAACGTTAGCACGCTGGGCAATGCTTAGCTGTATTTCATCTGCTGCTACGTTCTGAGTTCAAATTCCGCCGAGGTCGACTTCGCCTTTCATCCTTTCGGGGTCGATTAAATAAGTACCAATCGACTTAATCCGTTTGCCTGTCCTTGTTTGTCCCCTCTGTGTGTAGCCCCTTGTGGGCAATAAAGAAATAAGAAGCTGAAAGAAGCCCGTTGTATATGTGTGTGTCTGACAACCAATGCTGATGTGTTTACATCCCCATAACTTAGCAGTTCAGCAAAAGAGACTGATAGAGTAAATACCAGGCTCAAAAAAAAAAAAAAATAAGTACTGGGGTTGATGCATTTCACTAAAATTCGTCAAGGCAGTGCCCCAGCTTGGCCGCAGTCTAATGACTGGAACAAGTAAAAGAGAAAGCAAGAAGAGATATCAACTTGTTCCCTTGCATAGTGACTAACGACCAGCAAAGCAATAGCCTACATCTTATAAACAGCTTGCTATGTCATGGGTAAGTGATTTTGGCATTAGATATTACCATTTTCATGTTGAAAACATGTCAGACCTAGAATTTTCAATGAGACGTCCAAGAGAGGCTCAAGTGAGGCGAGGATGCCAAACTAAGAACTTAAGCTCTTCCCCTCTAGGTTAAATATTTGCTACATCGACAATATTAAATGTTCAAAGCAGCTTTTAAAAAGAGTGTTGCTATTTCAACTAATACTTTACCAATTGCATCATTACTGCATTTGATGCATGTGTGCGCACACACACACACACACGCACATTTATATATGTGTGTGTGTGTGTGTGTGCGCGTGTGTGTGCGTGTGTGTATATATATATATATATATATATGTAATTATCATGGTGGTAGATGCAATGTAAACTATTTTGACTATATTTTGAAATACACTCAGGTTTTCGAAGCTATATCCACAAATGTTTTATGTATAAATGCACCCCCCCCTCACACACACACATACTATCCCCCCATCGCCACCATCGTCATCGTCGTCATCATCATCATTGTAACGAAGTCTTTTATGTGAATTCGACTCATCATATAGATTGCTAGGCAATGCAAAGGGTAACACATCAACTTCTGGAGCAGGTGTAAATTTGAATTTTGCTGACAATTCTAGTTTAATTGCTTTGCTTTTCTTTTCTATGAATAATAGCTGCTATGGAGCTGAAAGCTGAAGATGCACAGTATTACAGACAATTCTAAGAGCTTTAGTCCTACGAATAACATTGATTTATTTAATTAAAGAAGAGAAAGAAAAAAAAGAAAGAAAAAGTTTTAGTCTGAAGCAAAAGGATTTATGAAACTGTCTATACAAACAAGAAGGCAGATAGTAATTTACATTTTATTAACTTTAATGCTTTTATATTAGTTTTCTATCCAAATGGGTTGAATGGTTATGCAAATTTTAATAAAAGCATAAGTTGATGGGTCATGTATTTCTACATAGTAATGTTCTCTATAATGTCATTTAATTATAAAATATCAATAGCTTAATTAGCCTACCCAAAGACCATATTGGGATGCATACCACATAACCATCATCATTTAATGTCTGTTTTCCATGTTGGCATGGGTTGGAGGGTTTGACAAGAGCTGACAAGGCTGGGAGCAGCATCAGGCTCCATTGTCATGGTTTCTACAGCTGGATGCCTTTCCTAACACCAACCACTCTACAAGGTGTACTGGGTGCTTTTTATATGGCACCAGCACCAACAGGGTCATCAAGTACCTTGCAAGACAAAACCCCTTGACTGGGAATGGGAAGTGTGGCTTTGTGCTAGTTGAGAGATTAAAAGTATAGAGCAGTGTGTCTCAACCAGGGTTCCACAAGAAAGTGTGAGATAAGCTAACGCTAATTTCATGATCATAAAATTACTATACATGCACAACATATTACTGGTTATTGTAATATATATATATATATATGTATAGTAAATCTCCCAAAACGAAGAACAAACACAAGAAAAAAAAACAACAATGCAAGGGTGTGGTACATGCAAAGTATTAGCAGATGCCCAAGGAAGGAAAGAAAGGTGGTTTTATGTTTTGAGCAGATGCTCTTCTTCAGAAACAGGAGACAGAGGAAAGTCCAAAAGAATAGGAAGATAGAGGAAAAAAAATCGCCAACGATTCACATGTAGTTGTATATATCTATCTATCTATATAATTTTATCAGATGCAGCTGTGCATCATTAACCAGCTAGAGGAGATGTCCTCTTGGGGTTAAAAAATCACAATAGGGTCTGCTCGAATGGACAGCCATGTTAAAGTGGCTACGAATATTACTTGTCAGTACAACTACTGCACTGATCTCTTAAAGAGATTTTATAACTAGCATTTTTGCTTATATATGTGTGTGTGTGTGTGTGTGTGTGTGTGTGTGTGTGTGTGTGTGTGTGTGTGTGTGTGTGTGTGTGTGTGTGTGTGTGTGTATTTGCCACCTAAAAGTGGCTGATCCATTAGGGACGATGCTACTGTAGTTTGACCTGCTAGAAATAACAAGCTCATTACTAATCTCTCATTTTATTTCAGCAACCATTACTAGTTTTATCATGTATAGTATAATTACTACAATAGGTAAAATTTGATATGTTAATTATGTTACCTCACTGCTCCCCTTTGTGGTGGCGGTTCTGCTCACGTTAAGAACTTTCGAGGCAGACAGATGTTTAATATACCTAGAACACTGAATCTGTGACTATCCCTAATTGTTTATCTGCATAATTGCCTGATTCATCAGGGCTGGGTAGGATTACACAACAACTATAAAGGCAAGTCCACTTAAAGCCTGATACATGTTGGGCTTAAGAACATCATTCTATAATAGCAACAAATTTTGGAGATCAGCAGCCCAACTATTGGCTTAACTATTATTATTTACCAATCTTATACATCGCAATTTGTGAAACAGATCGACACTGATTACAGCTTTCCAGCAGTTCGTTCAATGGTTCATTGCATTTATGGACAGTGAGAGTGACAAAGAAATGTCTTGAGTCAATCCAGCAGAAACTCTTTTGATGGGATTTGAACCACTTATCCATTCTCTATCAATGACCACAATTACACTAGTGTAGAGCGTCATTATATAGTAATTACACTGATAGATACACAGTTCAAGTCTTGTCAGAGAGCCTCGTGTTCCTTTCAAATTGGTGATTACAATGTCTAAAGTTAATTACTTAAAATATTCCTACTTTCTTTAAACATAAGCAAAATGAAAAAGCAGCCCTTAACAAAGGAAATACCAGTAAGTCAAAATTGATACTTGGTAGGTCTCTATTTCCCATCTCACCTTCAAACGGGTCAAAGGTCCTTCTTTAGCCATAGGTTCAAAAATGTCCAGTTACTTACATTCTGAGGCATATATATATATCCTCCTGGATGGGATGCTAGTCCATCGCAGGATTATAAACTTTTGCCAGCAGAGTGAACTGAAGCAATGTGAAAGGAAGTGTTTTGCTCAAGAACACAATGTACCACCTGGTCCAGGAATTGAAACCACAATCTTACGATCACGAGTGCAACACTCTAACCACTAAGCTATGTACTTCCATGACAGAGTAATTACCAGATTTAAAAAAAGTTAGTACTGAGGTTGAGGAGTTTGACTAAACCCTTCAAGTTGGTGCCCCAGTATGGTCGCAATTCAATTACTGAAACAAAAGAAAGATCAAACCATATGGAACCAACAGCAGGGGCCCAAGATAGCATTTTGATCAATTAGACAGTGGCTTTTATATTCAGCATTTTCAACAACTGTCAGATATTGATGAGAAATTGACATCTTCAATATAAAATAAACAACATTAATATTGAACCGAAGTAACAAACACACAACAAATGGTAACGTTTCATAATACAATATATATATTGATTTCAAATTCTGGTACAAGACCAGCAGATTTTAGGGAGGGGTTAAGTCGATTACATTGCCCCCAGTGCTCAACCTGTATGTGTTTTATCAACCCTGAAAGGATGAAAGACAAAGTCAACCCTAGTGGAATTTGAACTCAGAACATGAAGACATGAAATGCTGCAAAGCATTTTGCTTGGCATGCTTACAATTCTGCCAGCTTAACATAAAAATATCGATTATAATAAATAGTTAAAATTCAGTTGTTTGAAAATTGATAAACACCATTGAATATATCAATCTATATCTATTATATATATATAAATATAAATATATAAACACAGTCACCCCTATGCATAAACATATTAAAACAAACACACACACATTTCATTTCAACTGATCTGAAATTTTTTTGAATTAATGCATTGTTCTGTTGTGTCTAAAAAAAATTCTAGAAATGACAAACTTAACTTAAGCTATAATTTCAGTGTGGCAGATATTATTGGTCAAGCCCTTCAACACTTTATAATTTGACAAAATTATAAAATTACAGGTTTAAAGAAAAAAAAAAAGATGAGAACTTTACAGACGTCTACCAGTTGTTGTTGTAAGAGATTAGTGTTGCTAGTTTGTTGCATTGTATCCAACATTGCTTTAAGCTCCATGGGTCTTCAGTATTAGTTTTTCTTTTTTTCTTTTCTTTCTTTCACTCTTTTCATTCATTGGACAGTGGCCATGCTGGAGCACTGTCTTGAATGGTTCTCGTCCAACAGATCAACCCCAGTACTTATTAAAAAGTCTCGTACATATTTTATCAGACTATCGCTGAACCACGAAGTTATGGAGACACAAACCAATACTGTTTGTCAAGTGGAAGACAAAGACACACACATATACATACATACGTACACGCACACACAACAGGCTTCCACATCGCTTCTGCCTACCAAATTCACTCGCAAGATATTAGCCAGTCTGGAGCTAAAGGAGAAGACTCTTGTCAAAAGGTACACCACACAGTGAGATTGAACTTGAAACTATGTGGATGCTAAGCGAGTTTCTTAACCACACAGCTAAACCTGCATCTGTTCATTTCGTAGTCATAATCTCTTATGTGTTTGATCTACTGCTGGCATGTCCTGGATGTACCTCGACCGAGTTTAACTACAAAACATCTCCTAACAACACCTAGACTAAAACTTTAGTGGCTGAACCATATTTTTTTTTGTTTTGTTTTTTTGTTTAGAAAAAGGTGTTAGAATTACAACTAGCTTCATTAACAATGTCCGTATGAATAACCAACTTATTTATAAAACCAGACATCAATACACTCATCTAGCGTTATTTCCATAAAAGCTATTGAGTTACCATTTCTGCATTTAATGAGAGAAAATGCAATAAAGACAATCGTTACAGTTAACCTGAGATAATAAAAATATCAAAAATAAAAATAAAAATAAAAAAAACTACAACAACAACAACAACTTATTTTGGAAAATTATATTGGCTATTAGTAAGTTTGGTAGATATTGTCAAGTAATATCAGTTTAAGAATTGGTACCTTGCTGCAGGAATATATATATAGTAAGGGCTATTATTAAATAGTGAAGTCCATGTATGTATTGATTTTCAAATTTATAATGGGATGTGTGTGTATGTGACACACAGACACACACACCCTCCTAATGTTTGTTTTATGTATAGTTATATAAAAGCCATCGATCATTAATTGATGGATCACATTTATTTTAACAAGGCAAAGTATTGAGAGAGACTTCGAAGTTTCGGCTTAATAGCTTTCATCATAGAATGCTCATGCACACACACACACACGCGCGCGAGTCTATGTGTTTATCAGTGTAAAAGCTCGTCTATTTTGGCTTTATTCGAAGAAGCAGGAAGTCAGGAAAACATTATCATGGAAGGAAGAGTAAAGAGCAGTAGATCAAGCGGCAGACAAAGAATGCAATGGATGGACAATATTATGAGCTGGCTGGACAAGAAATAGCAAGGCAGCTAGAGCAACTCATGCTAAACTGGAAAGACATTTGTTGTAGCATCATTGATGCTCTGCAGTTGTACAATACATGACAACAATACAGGTTTTAGAAAAGGTGTACCTTGTCCCAGTGTGCCATGGGAGGCAATTAAAAAGGGTTGGTGACAGAGAGGGCATCTCTGATTGGAAAATGTTGCCTTAAAGAACCCTTCTAACCTGTGCAAACATTAAACAGCAGATATAAAACAACGATGATCTATCTATCTACCTATCTATATATGCAGGGTGGCCATAAATTACCTTTACAGTTTGAAAAACTAAATAAATAAAAAAAAAAGAGAGAAACAAGCACAACTTAGCAGAATTTATTGGGAAACACAGGTAAATGAATTAAAACTTTAATAAGGTTTACTTAATATTAAGGCAGTAATTAGCCGGCAGAACTGTCAGCACACTGGGCCAAATGCTTAGTGGTATTTTGTTCTTTATGTTCCGAGTTCAAATTCTGCAGAGGTTGATTTTTGCCTTTCAACCTTTTGGGATTAATAAAAGAATGCCAGCTGAGCACAGGGGTAGATGTAATTTGACTTATCACCTCCCTGAAATTGCTGGCATTGTGCCAAAATTTGAAACCAATAATATTTATTTAATATGTGAAGAAGTTGATTGAGTGATTGGCTCTCAACTTTAATAGAAACAGTAAATTATGGAAGTCGTAAAGATAATTTATGAACACCCTTATATATTTAGAAAGAGAGAGAGAGAGAGGGGTGGAGACGAAATTTCTGAATCATCCTTAATATAACCCACAGTTTAAAGCAGGGCTGTGGAGTCAGAATCGGAGTCAGAAACAATTAAGGGGTAGCTGGAGTCGGAGTCAGTAAAACTCAGACTCTGACTCACAGTATCTTTATTCTTTAATATAAACCAGTTATAACATATAGGCCTACTCAAAGTACAAGTGTATGCATATGCTTTATGAGATATGCAGACCACAATCACTTAATAAACAGGAGTCGGAGTTGATGTTTTCTGTTTCGACTCCACAGCCCTGGTTTAAAGACAAGTCTTTGTTGTCTCATGAGCTTCACTAAAGGCTGAATGACATGTTATGTGAATACAGCTAGTTACAGAACACTTGCTAAGAATGGTTTGAGTTCAACGTGACATCACCAGAAGCATGAATTTATCAGTTTGTGAGAAGGAAGCAAATAATAAATCTAGCCAATGAACATAAATACACTATACTTCAGGCAGGATTTGAACTCACATCCTTATAGATTCAACGATGTATATTTATTTACAAGGTTTGATGCAATCTCTTGGCACAAACCAAACCAATCTGCAAATATAGAGCTGGTGTTTCAGGTTTTTTTGTTTGCTATTCAAGCTGTTAAGTTTACAAGCCAGTGCACTTTCTCATGTCATGCAATTCCTCGAAGAAGAGCTACATAGGTATGGAATTTATTTTCCAATCTTAACCCAGAACAAAACAATCAAGGATAAAATATTGGCCTAAGGATACAATATATTCTGCTTAAGTAAGGAAGGATTTGGATTTATGACTCATCAGTCACGAATCCAATACCTTAATTAACTTTGCTGAACCACTTTGAAAACCCCTGTGTATGTGTGTCCCCGTAACTAACTGCACAATAACAATATACCACTCCAATGTTGAAAGAAAAAACATAAACAATCTCAGCTTGAAACCATAGAATGTCTTACAAGCATACAACAAATAACACATAAGAGTTTTCCTTATAAAAGTTCTCTAAGCCCTTTGCATTCAGATTCCTCTGTCAAATGTAATGCTTATTTATTCATATCGTTTCGAATTAAGCATGCATTACCTCACAGCTTGGAGATTTCGACAATGTGATTGTTTAAGTTTTTTTTATTTTTAGAATGACATTGTAGGGTAGGTGTGAGAGGCTAGATCTGGTCAGTCTGAACATAAAACAGATTAATTACTTAGGCTGGATATGACTGGTTTAAATGCTGAAAAGTTGAATGAAGAGAATTGCCAAACTAGACTTCAGTTTTATTGCTATTAGATACGTAATGTAACATGTCTTCATCTACATGTGGTAGTCCTTACTGTGGGAGAGACAGAACAGAAGAGAGTTGCTGCTCAGGGGGAGACAATCACTTCTAAGCATATCCTTTTTTTATCTAAAGATCAAGAACAAATATTTGTTCGTTTCCTTGATTCAGTCATTGGATTGCAGCCATGATGGGGGAGCTGTCTTAAAGGGTTTAGCTGAGCAAACCAACCCCAGTACGTCATTTTTTTTTTTAAAGGCTGGTACTTATTCCATTGGTCAGTTTTGCTGAGCTGCAAAGTTATGAGAGACATAAACAAACCAAGAAATATGGGGATAAATACAAAGATGCACTCATGACAAACTTCTATTTGGCTTCTGTCTACCAAACGCACACACAGGGCATTGGTTGGCCTGGGGCTGGCTGTGGCAGAAAATACTTGACCAAGGTGCTGCATAATGTGACTGAATCTGAAACTATGGGGTTATGAAGCAATCTTCGTGATGACGGAGACTATTTTCGAGGGAAGTAGAATCAGTGGATTCAACTGCATATTGCAGCAAAAGAAATCTCGGTTTTAGGTTCAATACCACTGTGCAACACCTTGGGCAAAGGTATTTTCGAATAAGTCTCAGGCTGATCAATGCATTGTGAGTGGATTTGGTAGTTAAAAACTGTGGAAGTCTGTTGTGTATGTGTGTGTTTGTGTATGTCTGTCTGTCTGTCTGTCCCACCACTGGATAACTGGTGTTCGCCTGTTTATGTCCCTGCAGCTTAGCAGTTTGGCAAGAGACTAATAAAATTTAGTGCTAAATTTTAGAAACAAAAAAATGTACTGGCGTCAATGTGTTTCACTAAAACTCTTCAAAGTGGTGTCTCAGCATGGCTGCAGTCCAATGATTGAAACATGTAAAACAAAAAGAAAATATAAACCAAAGAACAGTTTGTGACAGTCGTTAGCTTCCAAAATAAAATTTTGTCAAATTTCACAAAACTTTCCTTTATCAACTGTGGGCCCTAACCCTTCAGTGCATTTTGCAAGATAAATAAAATGGGTCGTGACAAAAAAGAAGGAAAGAAAGAAAAAATCCTTTGGGTGCAAAATATAAACCAGCATTTTTCAAACTGTGGGTCCCGCCCTTCAGTGGATTGTGAGATAAATAAAATGGGTTGCGACAAAAAAGTTTGAAAAACGCTGAACTAGTTGACCAAAGTGAAATTAGTTTTCAATTAATTCACCCCCTCCTCTTTACTAATTAACCCATTAGTATTTAAACCAGGCATATCAGGCCCAATCATTCTACCTGTTTTATGTTCAAACTGGCCATAGCTGGCTTCTCGCACCTACCCTACAATGCCATTCTAAAAATAAACAATCACATTATTAAAATCTCGAAAGCTAAAAGATAAAGCATGATTAATTTAAGACAATATTAATAAATAAGCTGTGCATTTGACAGAATAATATGAACTAGCAGGACCCATAAATATTTCACAGAATTAATGGTAAACTTATTGGGTTATTTCTGAAAACTTTATCCCAAAAACCTGAAAGTGTAGCCTGTGTAATGCCTGTATCAAAAGATAGTCATTCGTTTGATTATCATTGAAAAGTGAAGGAAATTGGAATACGATGATTACTTAATGCACTTCATATATACACTTTATATACTCTATGCACAATTTTATAGACTTAATACACAGCACTCTCACCTTTTTGTTTTGCTCTTTGTCTTTCCCTTCAACTAATCACACGAAAGCATTACAGACGAGATAAATAACGGAAGAGAAAAAAAAGTTAACAAAAAAAGAAATACACATAGGTGTAGGAAAGGTTGTGTGGTAAGTAGCTTGCTTACGAACCACATGGTTCCGGGTTCAGTCCCACTGTGTGGCACCTTGGGTAAGTGTCTTCTACTATAGCCTCAGGCCAACCAAAGCCTTGTGAATGGATTTGGTAAACGGAAACTGAAAGAAGCCCGTCGTATATATGTATATATACATCTGTATGTGTGTGTGTATACGTTTGTCTCCCCAACGTTGCTTGACAACTGATACTGGTGTGTTTACGTCCCTGTAACTTAGCGGTTCAGCAAAAGAGAATTATAGAATAAGTACTAGGCTTCCAAAGAATAAGTCCTGGGGTCGATTTGCTTGACTAAAGGCGGTGCTCCAGCACGGCCACAGTCAAATGACTGAAACAAGTAAAAGACAAAGAGAAAAGAGAATTTCACTTGCCCCCACTTCTTCTTCCTCCCTCCCTACCACTCCCCAGTCCCTTCCCTCCCCGAACTAATCGCATGGAAGCGTTACCGACGGGCTAAGTAACAGAGGAACAAGCAGAATTATTATAAGATGCTAAAGGGTTAAACAGGTCTGGACCAATGAAGCAAACTTCTATCTGGTCAAGTGACTTGCAAGAAACAGCAGCTTAAATCTTCCTCGAACCACACACTGGATAACAACTTGAATTGGAGTGTATAAAGTAAATGCAAGAATTTGCTGGAACAATTTAAAAAAAAAAAATTTTTTTTTTTTATATCACATATTTGCTTACTACCCACAAAACTGAAAATACCAGACACTACTGTAAGCTGAGAGTAAGTAATATCAATTGTTATTTTGGGTTTTTTTTTTTGTATTTTTTCCCCCCCTGTTGTTTTTCTTTCTTCCTAGTTTGGTTGCCCGAAACCAGCAGAATAACATGTCTGCTGGTTGGAAGTACTAAAATAGTAGTTAGTAGCAGCGCTGCTAGAATAAAGACAGATTTAAGGGCCAACAGACCAGCATTTCAATTACTGTGTATGTACAATGAAACTTGAACCATTCTTGTCTAGTGTTCACAAATGCTTAAATACAGTGATACACTTACTGCTAAGACCGGCTTTATATGTATGTATGTATGTATGTGTGTGTGTGTGTGTGTGTGTGTGTGTGTGTGTGTATTTCCTCCTATCCCCCACCCACCCCTATCTCACTTCATTCTACCCATTTTTTTCCTTCTTACCACTATACTCTCACAACAAAGGTTAATTAATTATAAGTGTTTGCATTACTCAAATGTCCCTTCGACAAAAAAAAAAAGAAAAAAGAAAAAAAACCCAAACAAAAAAGGCAACTATAAAATTCTTAGGATCAAATTTTATTATTATTATCACTATCATCATCATCATCATCATCATTATTATTATTATTGGGTGAAATGCTTAGCAGTATTTCATTTGCCGCTATATTCTAAGTTCAAATTTCACTGAGGTCAATGTTGCTTTTCATCCTTTCAGTTGGGTCAATAAATTAAGTACCAGAGAAACACTGGAGTCGATGTAATCGACTAGTCCCCTCCCCTAAAATTTGCTGCCTTTGTGGCATTATTATTATTATTGGTATAATTATTGTACATGACCAACTAAATTATGCATATGTAAATAAATTTAGATTTTTTACAAAGTTGTACAGATGAAATTGCTAATACACACTCACATACTCATGGAGCTTTGAGTGCTTTCACTCAATAAACACTCACAATGCGAGAATCGAAACGGTGAGTCCGCTGCCCTAACCACTGGGCCATTGCGTCTACACACACACACACCTAGTATGGCCATGTAATGTGTATGAATGAAGACAGATGCATCAAGTGGTGCTAATCTCCAATGGAGAGGGAACATGTGAAAGGGGTAGATCCTAGAAAAGGTGGGGCAAAGTGGTGAGAAATGATCTACTGACATTGGGACTCACAGAGGGGATGACAGGGGACTGAGACTCCTGGTGGTATGCTGCACTTGGAAAGGCACATCAAGCTATGTAAAAGCATGGTTGCCCTTGCAACCCTCCCCAGCTGAGCATCCCTAATCTTGTGGGTTTGTAGGTGCTGGTGCCATGTAAAAAGCACCTGTGCAGGTGTTGTGTAAAAGCACCCAGTTGTAGAAACTGTGCCAAAACAGACATGGAGTCTGGAGAGCCCTTCAGCTGGTCAGTTCCTGTCAAACTGTCCAACCCATGCCAGCATGGAAAACAGATATTAAATGATGATAATATATATAGCACTGAAAGTTTTTGTAGACAGACAGAAGTGAAAGATGAGCTCTCTACATAGTCAACAGAGCTGACTGTTGTCACTAAAATAGTCTACTAGCACATTTAGGGGCACCACAGGTTTTGAAATCCATATTTGTAGACAATTATTCAATGCTACAATTCTTATAGATCCCTTATGAGTGCTAAATAAGATGGTGGTTTTGAAACCTAAGGTAACTCTGGGCTGGTAGACTATATTAATAATAATAATAATAATAATATGTGAAGTATATTTGCCACTTAAATGCGGCTAACCACTAAGGGTGAATGCTACTGTAGCTTGTAGCCCCAAGAGAACACCTTCTCCAGCTGGCTATTGACAATAATAATAATGGTTTCAAATTTTGTCACAAGGGCAACAGTTTTGGGGGAGGGGATGAGTCGATTAAATTGACACCAGTGTTCAACTGGTACTAATTTTATTGATCCCTTAAGGATGAAAGGCAAAGTAAACCTCGGCAGAATTTGAACTTAGAACTTAAAGAGGGACAAAATACTGTTAAGTATTTCACCTGCTCGCTGCCTTCTCAATAATGATAATAATAATAATAATAATAATAATAATTATTATTATTATTATTATTATCATTATTTCAAATTTTTGCCACAAGGGCAGCTTGGGGGAGGTGGGGATGGATCGATTACATTGAACCCAATGCATAACTGGTACTTATTTTATCGATCTCAAAAGGATGAAAGGCAAAGTCAACCTCGGTGAAATTTGAACTCAGAACGTAGCGACAGGTGAAATACCGCTAAGCATTTCGTCCAGCATGCTAACGATTCTGCCAGCTCGCCACCACCACAATAATAATAATAATAATAATAATAATAATAATAATAATAATAATAATAATAATAATAAATGTATGTATAGATATATATGTTGGTGGAACAAAGGAAATATTTATAACGGTAAATATTTGCAGAATTGGCAGCATGCACCTTACGGTGAGAAGGAAATGATTCATTTTTCAATGCAATCAACTAATCTATTGGAAAGATCCGGAAAGAAAGAAAGAAAGAAAGAAAGAAAGAAAGAAAGAAAGAAAAAAAAGCACCACCAAATTGCAGATAGATTTTTTTTTTTTTCTCTTTTACAGCCACTTAACAGAAAAGCTGTTACTGGTTATACAGACCAAGACCAATAATATAATAAAACTTTGCATCTAAAATGAGGATATTTTTAGTAGACTATAACAAACAAGAAGTTTTGTTTGTAATTTGAGAGAAAATTGAAAGAAACACCAAGAGAATGACATTAAGCAGTAAATTACCAAGTCAATATTCTTGGTATGAGACAAACATTAACAAAGAATATTTCTACACACACCGAGTCACAGACAGAATTTAAATTTCAAAAGGATGTTTTTATATGCACAAGCAGTGAGTGTGTATGGTAGTAGTAATTTATTAATCTTCTTCAAATGAAGTCTGAAGATTAGTTTCAGCCGGAAACCATGAAATTTACCAAAATCTTCTCGAAAAGTTACTGGAAATGTGAACACTGGAACTTCGTAAAATTCTGAGTGCTTGTCCCCAAAATGTGCCGGCTTACTTATTTCCCTGGCAAGCATGCGCACACACATACTATAGAGAATAACAATTGAAGACTATGCAGGTGCTTTTTACATACCGTTGCCATGTAAAGGCAGTCAATACACTCTGCAAAGTGATAGGCGTTAGGCAAGGCATCCAGCTGTAGGAACTACATCAAAATGGAAGACTGGAGTAGCCCTCCAGATTGCCAGCATGGAAAATGGACATTAAATGATAATGATGAACTTGAATGAGGTCACAAAACTTTGAAAGCTTTCACTCATAACATCACTACAGAGTGTCCACAAAGTCTGGATACATGGGGATTAACACATATTTTAAGAAATTATTATTTCTTATATTTAATTGTTTATGTTATGATTTTATTTACTCCATGTACCCAGACTTTGTGGACACCCTGTACAATTAAACTACAATGATTTTCTCACTTCTAGGTTATATATATAACCGACCTCTTTCAAAACCAGAGATTTATAGATCTAAAAATCTGAACTAGGTTACTTTATAAAAGGTGTCTGGTTTTGTTTTATCCTGCAGTCCATAATAAGAAAGAAGATTAGCTCAATTTATTTCCTTTCGTGAAGTAATTATTGTACCAAATTGAGTGAAAACTCAGTAATATTTCTAAATAAGCATATTTTAACTAACATATATATTGCTGTATGGTTTAGATGCTTGCTTCCAAACCACATGGTTTGGGGTTCAGTCCCATTGCCCTATGTCCTATGTCCTTGGCAAGTGTCTTCTACTATAGCTTGGAGCCAATCAGACAGGTGAGTGGATTTGGTAGATGGAAACTGAAAGAAGCCTATCACCATCATGCACAAACACAAACAAGCTTCTTTCAGTTTCCATCTACCGAATCCACTCAAGAGGCTTTGGTTAGCTCAGGGCTATAGTAGAAGTCACTTGCCCAAGGTGACATGGAGTGAGCCTGAACCTGAAACCATTTGGTTTGGAAGCAAACTTCTTAACTATACAGCCATGTATGTTAAATAAAATATGTTCATTGGAGGGAGGGGGATATTAGTGAGTTTTCACTCACTTTCGTATGATAACTATTTGACAGAATGTAGTAAATTCATCTAATTTTCTTTCTTATTTACAGACTGCAAGATAAAACACAACCAGGCACCTTTTAGAAATAACCACCTAGTTGAGATTATATATACATATATATACATGTGTGTGTGTGTGTCTGTTTCTTCTTGTCTTGACATCATGTGATGGCTGTAAATGAGTGTCTCTGTCATACAAGCAGTGTGACATCCATTTCCAACAGTCTGCGAGAACATGCTTGGCCGTGGAGAAATATTACCTTGCTTAAAAAGAGACGAGGGTTGATGACGGGAAGGGCATCCAGCCATAGAAAAATCTGCCTCAATTAACTCTGACTCATGCAAGCATGCAAAAATAGATGATGATAATGATAACGAACATAATACTGATGTCATTAAAAAATGAAATGCAAATCTAAAGAAGAAAGCAAAGCAAAATATATTAGAAACATATCTGATATGAATTCCACCTAACCTAACTCACACATGGAGCATAGCTAAGGCTGTTTTCATGGTGAAAACATTTAGGAAACAAAACGAAAACAGCAAGTGGGATATTTTACAGGGGGGGGGGGGGAGCTGCGACAGAATACTTTTATAGCTTTTGTCTAAGCCACAATGAAGGTTTCTATAATGATGAAGATGATGCTGACGATGATAAGACGACATAATGGAAGGCAGGGAAGAAGTCGTAGAAGAAGTGGTGGTAGTGTTTAGCGGGAGGGGAACAAACAGCGATGAAAAAGAAATTTACAGATTTAACTTAACTTTCAGATCAGTGGATTTAATGGGATTAACTTTTAAATGAGATTCAGGTGTATAAGATGCTAAATGAGAAATTATGTTGACAGTTTTCTCTACAGCTGCATCTAAGTGCCATACATTCCGTCTACCTACACAAAAGCTGACAGGGAAGCAGTGCAGGTTGAATTAAATAGGTTAACAGCAGCAAAGCTACAGAATCTGATAAGTGATATGAATCAAAGGTTCAATAGTATCTCTAGATTGCTGTTAGGTGGTTGGCGAGGGAGGAAAAGAGAAAATAGCTTTGTGAAGAATTTAAAATATAATTGATATGCATGGTTTCGTTCAGAGATATCAGCATGCTCTAAAGGCAGCAGGTTTAATCCTACGTTCGGTGATGTTCGGTTACCAGATAAATTGATTGATGTCGGACTCTGGAAGCGAGTGTGTGGATGAACATTAGAAGAGGACACACAGGCTGCATTCTTCCTCCGGTTTCTTTCTATCAAAAGGCACAAAGACGCATAGAATTGGTGAGACGCAACAACACACTTTCTCAGGTTTGACTGGTGCCTGAAGTAGGTGTGTTGTGACAGTTTCCTCTCCATTTCGTGGGATCTTTCACTTGTTTCAGTCATTGGACTGCAGCCATGCTGGGGAACCACCTTGAAAGGGGTTTTAGTCGAATGAATCAACACCAGCACTTATGTTTTTTTCGAAGTCTGGTACTTACTCTATTGATCTCTAATGCCAAACTGCTAAGTTACAGGTATGTAACCAAAACAACATTGGTCGTTAAGCAGTGGTAGGAGACAAACACAAACACACACACACACACACACACAATGGGTTTCTTCCAGGTTCCATCTAACAAATCCACTCACAAGGCTTTGATCTACCCGAGACTATAGAAGACACTTGCCTAAGGTGCCACACAATGGGGTTGAACCCAGAACCATGTGGTTGAGAAGCAAGCTTCTTACCGCACAGCCATGCTTGTGCATATATATTATGAGAAAGTTTTCAGGAATTATGTCATCAATTTCAAAGGACAATGTTTAATAGATCTGTACGTGAGAGCCTTTCTAAATAACATTAAAGAGCTGAGAAAGGCAGGTTTAAACTGTCATGTTAAAGCATTTAATGTGATACAGTAAGAAGGGATGTGTATAGAAGCACCATTAAAAGTTAGCAACAGTATTAACACAAATTAGAAAAGAAAAGAGTAACAAGGATTAGGGATAGAATATCTGATTTGATAACGGCTGAAATTAGAGTAAAAACGAGGGGTGTAAATAGGAAAATCTAGTTTGTCCTTTGATGATGGAGAACCGATGATGTTGAGGTGAACCCATCTGATTATTAAAGCCATGTAAAACTGAAACATATGCAGTATCAAAACAAAGACAGTTGTTTTAGGGCAGAAGTGGGGTTTATATAGAGCTTACTATTAACAGGGAGACTGAAAACATCTGGAAAAATGCAAGGGAAAAAAAACAACTTTTGAGGTCCCAATGGAAATGAAGATGTTAAATTGAAATAACAGTGAACTAGAAAACATATAGGGATCAGTTTTAGGTTTCAAGGATTTTCTTAATGTCTCCCTCTTCCTCATCTATCTATCTATCTATCTATCTATCTATCTATCATGTATTCTTTTAATGAGAAATGCTTTTCCAAATAAAGGCATGGTAAATGGGAGAAGATAAATATATAGAGAGACTAAGGCTGACAGATACTGGATGGGCCAAAATATAACATTATAAAAATAGCAAGGTTTAACAATTAACCTTCTTTCTGACTGTGGCCAATTAAAATCACACAAATTTGTCTGGAACAGGGTTTATATCTACCTCAAGGGGACAAATAAAGAAGCTTACTGCCTGCTTTAAGGTTGATTTTGTTCCTCCCTACACGTTCCACTTATATCTAGCAGTATAAATGCAAAGGAAGTCCTGTTACTGTTTTTTATTTAAAGCTAGTTTTTTTTCTTTATCCCTTTTTTTTAATATTTATAATGAAGCCAGCAGTTTCTAATATTAATTATATGCACAAACTATGCGAATTATTTTGATAAGACAATTGACACCTCACACTTGAAATGCTTTTTTTTTTTTTGTTTTTCCTTTTTTATCTTCCGGCAAGACAAAATTTAAAATAAACAACGAAAACCTTTGATTCAGTCTATATTACAATAATCTTGCCTTTAAGGGAGCAAGTGGTTTAATTCTTTACAGAAAAAAATCTGGATTGTTGCTGAAGATGAATAAGTTTACTTGTGTCGTTGAGCATGCATCTTCAGTAGGCTATAATCAGTACAGAGTGCCCTCCAGCAACAACTCGCTAATAAATCAGCTCCAAACATGCGCAGAGTAGTATATAAGTACTAAATACTATACAGTACGTGGTAAACAGCGTTTCAGATGGGTAGAACTTACAATGCCTAAAATCAAGTGCTAAAGAACTAAAGAACCTCAGAGGCTCCCCTTCCTGCAGTTAAAAAAGGAAACTACCGAAAGAGAACTAACTGCAGACACCATTGCCAAAATTAGTGTACAATACAGAATTTATAAATAAATTTCTCGTGTTAGTAAAAGGTCAAAAATTTAGCAAAAGGAATGTAATTGATTTAACCCTTTCGTTACTGTGTTTCTGTAGAAGTATCATATATTGCCTTCGTTTCAATTAGCTTTTTAAAATAATAAAGAATTTAATGAAATAATTTTGCTATTATTAAGCTGATGTCTGGAACATAAATTAACATAAATTAGCATTAAAATTTTGATGGAAGGTTTTAATTTAGATCATTTTAAAACAAGAAGTTCGTATAATAGAACCAGGAGCAGTCTCAGGTGGGTTGATATCAAAAGGGTTAAGAAATGAAAGGTAAAGCTGACACTGGTGATGACTGAACTCAGAACATAAAGGGTTACAACTGAAAGCCATGGGGTATTTTGTCAATCATACTACAAATATGGTAATGATACAGATCATCATTATTATCATTCAATGCCTATTTTTCCATGCTTGCAGGAATCAGATGGTATTTGTTGAAGCAGATTTTCTACAACTGGATGCCCCTCCTATCACCAACCTTCACCTGTTTCCAAGACAGGTGAAGATTTTCCCTCGAGTTGTACATGTTTTGCATGGAAGACTGGAACCAAACAACCTCGCTTGTATGACAATGCCACTCATTTACAACCGTCACGTGATGTCTAGACAAATACACATACAATCACACACACATTTACACACACTATGGCTTCGTTCTGTCCACTAAATCCGCTTTGAGGGTGAAAACACTTGCCCAAAGTGTCACGCAGTGGGTCTGAACCCAAGACCATATGATTCAGAAGCAAGCTTTTTAACCACACAGTCATACCTGTACCTATGCAGTAAATAGATTCCTTGTTGGTTTCAATCAATTTAACTACCTACTAATTGGCTTCTATTATAAACAAGTGAGTATGCACAAACCCATTATTAGAGAGCAGTCTTATAAGATATATTTTCTCAACCCCAAAATTCTGAACTCATTATGTTCGTTCATAATTAAGTGCACCAACTGTTTCATGCTTTAAATTTGCATCATCTCTTATCTGCGTCAGTCATTGGACTGCAGGTCATGCTGGAGCACAGACTCAAAGGGTTTAGGTTTTTCAAAGTCTAGTACTTATTCTATTGATATCTTTTACTGAACTGCTGTTACAGGGATGTAAACAAACCAAGACCAGATGTCAAGCAGTATGTGTGTGTGTGTGTGTGTGTGTGTGTGAGGGGGGGGGAGACAAACGAAAAGACACACAAACATACATACATATACCTAGTCAAACAAATCAAACCCAAGACTTGTAAACAAACCAACACCGGTTGTCAAGTGACACAGGAGGAACAATCACAAAGACACACCCAGAAGTAAACATTTATATGATGGGCTTCTGCACAGTTTCTGCCAACCAAATTCTCTCACAAGACAAAATGTAATTTGGGGGATTATAGTAGAAAACACTTGCCCAAGATGCTGTGAAGTGGAACTGAACGAGAAACCACATGGCTACAAAGCAAGTTTTTTCAACAAACAACCCTGCCGGAATCATTTGTGAAATTCAACTTGAAAGTATAAAGACAGAAGAAAAAAGAAAAATAGCCAAACCAACTGAAGGCTTGGAATTACAGGAAAAAAAAAAAACAAAAGCAAAAAGGTCTTGTTACACTCTGTGAAAAAAGAAAAAAGAAAAAAGAATTGACTCCATATAATGAATTGGAAACCAAGCTGAAGGAATGGACTTCAGAACTTGTACCAATGGTTATGCCTTTGGGGGCATTGCAGATCACTATGGAACTGGGACAGAAACAGCAATTTTAAAGCATCAAATGACTGGTGTATTCTCTTTACATGAACTGGCATGATTTATGTCCCAGACAGCAAACCTACGTCATATAGAAACTCCCAGCTAATAATGAAAAGGAGGAAAGTTTAGACTGCATTACAAAACATATTTTCACAGACACACACACACACACACAGGATTTCTTTTCAGTTGGAAAGACTTTCTCTATGTGAAAGACACTGAGTGTTTTGCTGAGCTTAAACAGTAATAAACTGACTCAGTGTTTTTATGGTTCTAGTCCAATTAACCCTTTAGCATTCAGATTACTTTGTTAAATGTAATGCTTATAATAAATAAGCATGATGTGATTGTTATATTTGTAATGATATTGTAGATCAGCAGTAAGGGCACAGATCTGCCTGGTTTGAACATAAAACAAAGGCCAGTTTAAATGCTGAAGGGTTTAAAACTTTACTGCATAGGAACCAAGAATACTCAGTTCCATACAATGTGCACTCGAGACACAGGAACCAAGTTTACTCCCCCACCTTTTTTTTTTAATTAGACCTCATAACTTGAGTTGACCCGAGTCTATACTGCAAAAAATTTCCAAATTTCAAGGTAATTTTCTGATAGGAGTACCATTCAAAAATTCAACTGAGTCACAGCTTATTCATGACTGGTAAATGTGGAAGAATTACGGAGTGGCTGTGTGGTAAGTAGCTTGCTTACGAACCACATGGTTCCGGGTTCAGTCCCACTGTGTGCCACCTTGGGCAAGTGTCTTCTACTATATCCTCGGGCCTTGTGAGTGGATTTGGTAGGCGGAAACTGAAAAGAAGCCCATCGTATATATGTATATATATATATGTGTATATATATATATATATATATATATATATGTATGTGTGTCTGTGTTTGTCCCCCCCCACCATCACTTGACAACCGATGCTGGTGTGTTTATGTCTCCGTAACCTAGCGGTTCAGCAAAATGAGACCGATAGAATAAGTACTAGGCTTCCAAAGAATAAGTCCTGGGGTCGATTTGCTCGACTAACGGCGGTGTTCCAGCATGGCCGCAGGCAAATGACTGAAACAAGTAAAAGAGTAAGATATAACAATGTTGATAAATGTTAGTCACTGAGTGGGGAAAACCCTGCCAAAAACTTTAAGTTTTTATGTTAAAATGCTATACTATTCTGAACTAACAAATCTAAAGAAAATCTTCTTCACTAACAACATTTAGAAAGTGAGCAATTTATTTAAGCACGGAATAAGTAACAAATTATAACACACGTTTCCTTGTCACAAGTTGGAAATTACACATAATTATTAATGAAACGAAATTATGACTGTTAGTTAAGACTTAAAATACTTTGTCTTTTGTCCTCATCATCATCATCATCGTCGTCATTATTGTTCAGACACCCACAAAACAGGTGTTACAAGTAATTAGTAATTCCAAGGGTTAATTCTGAGACAGAGTTTCAAAAATAAGTGGAGAATTTTTTCTTCTTCTTAAACTAAAGGGAAAAATAATCACACACAAATAACAACAACAATAATAATAATAACAATGTTGGATGGAAAGGAATCAATTGCTGATAAAATTAATATAGATTGATATGCTTCGATGTTTCTTCTTCTATTCACGCTCCATTCCTGTTTTATTTTCTTTATATGGAAGTCAGCGAGGAAGCTTTGGAAGGGGTCTTCAAAGTAAAAGATTCTTTTGAGAAACCCCAAAAGCAATATTTATAAAACTGCAAGAAGCATTCTTCTTCTCACACGGCTTGCACACATGCTGCTTCTCTTGGCACTGTCTACAATTATAGAGCGTTATGGTTTTTCTGGATCATTCCCCCCACTCATTCATACTGCGGCAGTATGATACACACATGCACATATTCATGTACGCAGACATACAAGTACACACGCACACACACACATACATACACGTCACATGTTAGTTAAAAAGAATCAGATCTTTGAAATTATGAAAAAGGTTGTGTGTGTGTGTGTGTGTGTGTGTGTGTGTGTACAAGATAGTGAATTTATGGGGCTGCTCTTCGTAAGATGCAATGACGATGAAAATGATGAGATGTGATGGTGGTGGGGAAACGATGATGATGATGATGGCGATGATAAAAAGAAATGATGATCACACACACACACACACACACACACTCTCTCTCTGCTTTTCATACTGCATTTGATACGCTGAGGAAATGCTGTTATTGCACGAGATCGGTGATTGGTAAAAACTTCAGCAAGCACACCAAATTTACTTATATTGAAGCAACATTTGAACATTTGATCTCCATTCACGTGGAGAGCAATTTGAAACAGCACAGTCAGTGCTGAGTAATTTGAGAGAGAGAGACAGAGAGAGAGAGAGAGTACACAAGAGGGAGAGGCAAACAAAATGGAGGTTGCACAAGAGAGAAATTAAAGCAATGGCTTTGGGCTCCTCTATTTGATCATAGAATTCACACACACAAACTCACTGAATTCATTATAATGGCTCACTGGGACAAAGCAAGACATTGAAACCACCTCATAGATACACACACACACGCACAAACATTGTAATTATAATACTGTATACATAATACTTCAACTGGTGATGCCAACTGTGTATGTATGTAGGTATGTATATTGATTTCCTTTGACTAAGAACAAAAGAAATATATGGGATGTGTTGTGACACCAATGCCTTTTCTTAAGCATGCAGCAATGTAAGTGAACTGAAATGATTTGAACTTGCAGGTGAAAGTAAGTCACATGCTTACCTTGTTGGGAGTTCACTTCTATTCTAGAAAGTTTGCGCACACGCACACACACACACAGAAATTGAAGTATTGGTTTCTGAGATCAGTAAAATACCACATTCCCATCTACTATCTATATCAGTGGTTCTCAACCGGGGTCCATATGGCCCCTGAGGATCCATATAAGATTTGTTGGGGTCCACGCAATAAAAAAGTAAATTGGGGATCCACAATGATATTTTAAGAACCCCGAAAAAAATTTTGATTCAGATAGATTGGAGCCTGGTGTAGCCATCTGGTTCACCAGTCCTCAGTCAAATCGTCCAACCCATGCTAGCATGGAAAGCGGACGTTAAACGATGATGATGATTTATATATTGGTATGTATTGCAAGAAACAGTTTGGTTTCTTTCTCTAATATTTTACATGATTCAACCTATACAAGTTAATGTGTGAAAAACAAAATAGGAATTATGAAAGAAGTTTCTATAAAGCTAGTTTTTAAACATTGAACGACTATGGGGGTCCACCAGAATAAAACAGTAATCAAAGGGGTCCACAGGTAAATAAAAATAGTCGAGAGCCCCTAATCTATATCCTCTCACCTTCTACCTTAGTTTCCTCTGGTACCTCCATCACTACCATTTTCATCTCCTTCTCAGCTGCACACATCTTTATATAATGTGAGGTAGCCATCTATAGCAAGACACCAGTGCTTGCCTCTCTATCAGTCTCTCAATACCTGGCATATAAAGCCACCCTGATTACAACCACTTAATCTTGGAAGCTTTCCCCCCATTTTTCAATCTTTTTGCTGTCTTGGCGACCTCACTAGTGCTGGTCGCATGAAAAAGAAGCACTCAGTTTTGCTCAAAGACACAACGCAGGACCTTATGATCAAGAGCCGAATACCCTAGCCACTAAGCCATATGTCTTTACTAATGTGCATAGACGATGCATCTAAAAGAGACTAGCTTAAAAACCTGAAAGCTTATATGCAAAACAAAGCAGATGAGAGCATTTTACCGTACAACATATATCATAAATCACAGAAGCCCGTCCTTCTTGTAGCCATCTCACATGTTTATGTTGATTCAGACGGTTGCATTAACCCTTTAGCATTCAGATTACTCTGTCAAATGTAATGCTTATTTATTCACATTGTTTTGAATTAATGATGCATTATCTTACAGTTTTGAGATTTGGATGATACGATTGTTCATTTTTAGCATGCTATTGTAGGGTAGATGTGAGAGGCTGGATCTGGCCAGTTTTTAAACATTAATCCTTCATAGCATTCAGATTACTCAGTCAAACACATTTATTTATTCACATTGTTTTGAATTAATCATGCATTAACTCGTGGATTTGAGGTTAGGGTGATGTGATTGTTCACTTTTAAAATGTCTTGTTGGGTATGTATGAAAGGCTGGATCAGGCCAAGTTGGATAAAAAAAACAAAAACAAAAAAACATGCAGAATATTTTGGCTGAATACATCCAGTTTAAACGGTAAAAGGGTTAACTCTTCGCTTATGGTTACAAAAGACTGATTCAAAAGCTTTTTGGATAAACGTTCATTAGTCATAGAAATTACACTAGGTCACTTAGTACAACTAATTTTTTTTTATAGCACTACCCCACCCACGCTTCTTAAAACACAAACGCACACACTACAGGCAGTTGAGCAAGAAACTCGAACCTTCACTAGTCCTGGCACGAATTCACTACTTTTTACTACTCAATAATCTTCAATTCATTAAATGTCACTTGCTTCTTTTTACCAAAAGTTTCTGCTGCTTACAGCATAATACTTAAAGCTTACAGAGGTTTCTGTATATTTCCTCTTACTAATTACCCCAAACCTCATTTACAGTGCCATTTAATGCATGCACATGGACACATAATGTAATATACAATTTAAATCATAGAATAATGTTGGCACTCGTATTTATGATAGACATTACAGTTTATAGTAAACTTCCTAGGCTTCAACGTAATCAATAACAACAGGCAGTTAATGTAACATATTTTGTTCTTATTTCATTACACTTACCGCTGATAGTAAATTTGAAAAGCTACATAGCTATCTCCAAATCTATAACATTACTGGCAAAATTCAATTGTAGCTGATGACAAAAGTTTGATTACAGAGAGGTGGAAGGAGAAAAAGTGGTATAGGAACGACGACATTTATAAGATTCATTTAACTTTTGCATAACCTCACCAGGATGTTTTGAATTGACAAATATCACAATGAAAAGAAAAGGATTAACCCTTTTGTTACGGTATTCATTCTTTTGTTCTTTTACTCGCTTCACTCATTGGACTGTGGGCCAAGCTGGAGCATCATTTTGAAGTTTAAGCGAACAAATCAACCCCAGCCTTACACTTATTCTGTTGCTCTTTTGCTGAGCTGCTTGGTGAAGAAACTTACAGCAGTTACCAAGTGGTGGTGGGTAGAGGTAATAAATAGACTCAAAGTCACACACCCATCCACACACATACATGTACATAGACACACACAATTACATACACACGCACATACATACATACACATGCACAGACACATTCACAGGCATACACAATCTGCCATGTTTCAATCTGCCAAATTCACTTACAAGGCACCGGTCGACCTGGAGCGACAGAACACGCTTGCCCAAAGGTGCCACACAGCAGGACTGAACCCAGAACCAAGCGGTTAGAAAGAGAGCTTCTTAATCACACAAACATGCCTGCACCAACACAGCCACACCCAGATTTTTTACACTGTATCTTCTCACAAGCAAACACAACACAACCAAGTGTGCAATGTTCTAGATACAACTGAACAAGACATACTTGAAGTGGTGTACGTGGGGTACGCCAAGACATTTGATCAACTACCTTAGTGTCAGGAGTTTGCCTAAGCAAAAAGTTACTCATTAGCATTTGGCAAATTGAAAATCAAGTTTTACTTTAGATCAACAATAACTGGAGACTTATTTATCAAACCTAACAAATTAGCAATTAAATATCTGTCAGAGAATTTTCTTTTCTGTTTTTGGTGATGATAATAAGCTATTTCGCAGTAAAATGACATGGGAATACATAAAGTTGGATATTTTCATTGCTATATAGCAAAAATAAACGAACAGAAATTTCTATTTTTATAACTCTTAATGATCCATTTTCCTTGCCACAGCATTCTTTGAACGTTTACCTCACGTCACACACAAATACTCACCCACATCAACTCAGCAAACCTGGAGGTGTTGTTTTGTGTCAAAATCAAACCTCGCTACTCGTTTGGTTAAAATTAAAGCGTTCCATAATACGTAAGAAAAGATGCTTAACCGTTTTGTTCCCCAATTACTGTTGAAATACATAACCTTTGTTTCACTTAATTTGGAAAAAAAAAATGAAGAATTTCCGGGTAGAAAGCACCCAGAACACTTTTTAAAGTGGTTGGCACTAGGAAGGGCATCCAGCTGTATAAACCAAACCAAAGACTGGAACCTGGTGCAGCTTTCCAGCTAGGGTGTCAACATTTGCATGTTGTGCACACACATACACATGCACTGCTCTTTTACCTGGTTTAGTCACCAGAATGTGGCCATGCTGGAGCACCACATTGAAAGGTTTAATTGAACAAATTGACTTTAGTACTTAGTTTTGAAGTTTGTTACTTATTCTACTGTTCTCTTCTGCCAAACTAAGTTAGGGGACATAAATAAACTAACACCGGTTGTGAAGCCATGTGGGAAGCAAAAAGACATACATACATACACAAACATCCATAGACACACACACATGGAGTGGTTGGTGTTAGGAAGGGCATCCAGCTGTAGAAACTCTGCCAGACCAGAGTGGAGCCTGGTCCAGCCGCTGGCTCTCCAGACCTCAGTCAAACCATCCAACCCATGCCAGCATGGAAAATGGACGTTAATCGCTGATGATGATGATATAAATAAACATACATACACACACACATATATGATGGTCTTCTAGACAATCTTCATCTATCAAATTCACTCACAAAGAATTTGGTCAGCTAGGTGCAACAACAGAAGACAATTGTCCAAGGTGCCACATAGTGGGACTGAACCTGGAACCCTGCAGTTGAGAAGCAAGCTTCTTAGTCATAACCATGCCTTGCACCTATTTTACAAACCTATGATATATATCAGGAGGAAAAAGCTAAAAAAAAAACAAAAAAACAAAGAATCAAAAGAAAAGAAAACAGATTAAAGAATGTCATGAATAGGGTTACTGAATTAGATTTTTGAGGAGAAATTTCATGCACAGTCACTGGCGATATATTTTGCATGCATTGATGGGTTTTTATCATTGTCAAAGAAATGTGAACAACAACAACAACAACAACAACAAAAAAGGATAAGAATAACAAAAAAAAAAAAAAAAAGAGAGAGCTTGAAGGTGATGGCGGCAGGAGTGATCAAGCAAAGAAAATGGCTTTTAAAAAGTGCCCCCTCCGTTTACAATTTAATTTAGTTGAACAGTAGTACTCTTGGCAGACAGCCATATCTTTTTGGCTATGAACTACTCAGATGATGTTATACGTAACATCAATGATAGTCTATAATTTGTATCATAAATTCGGGAAGTATAATTGAGCTGAGCCAGGAAAGTACAACTAAGAAAGGTTATTATAAATAATAATAATAATAATAATAATAATAATAATAATAATAATGGTTTCAAAGTGTTGGCACAATGCCAGCAAATTTAGTGGGAGGAGTTAAGTCAATTGATCATACATCAACCCCAGTGCTCAACTAGTGCTTATTTTATCGATCCTAAAAGCTGACCTCGGTAGGGTTTGATCTCATAACATAAAGAGCCGGAAGAGATAGTGCCAACAATGTTGTCTGATGTGCTAATGATTCTGCCAGCTAGCCGCCCTAATAATTATTTCTTTCTAAATTTGGCACAAGGCCAGTGAGGAGGTTAGATAGTAGATTACACTGACCCCAGTACATGACAGATACTTTATTTTATAACTAGGAATGGATGAAAGGTATAGTTGATCTGGATGGGATTTGAACTCAGAATGTAAAGAGTCAAAAGCATTTTGTCAGGCATGCTAATGATTCTACCACCTTACATTATTAATACTAATAATAACTTCTAAGACTACAAATTATGGAGGAAGAGGTATAGTCAAATCCTTGGGCAGGGTTTGAACTCAGTGCATAAAGGAATGTAGGAGCAGGTGTGGCTGTGTGGTAAGAAGTTTGCTTCCCAACCACATGGCTCCGGGTTCAGCCCCATTGCATGGCACCCAGAGTAAATGACTTCTACTAATATAACCTCAGGCCAACCAATAGCCTTATGAGTAGATTTGGTACAAAGAAACTGAATGAAAGGCAAAGTCTACCGTGGCAGAATTTGAACTCAGAATGCAGTGACTGGCGAAATACTGCTAGGCATTTTTTCTAGCATGCTGACGATTCTGCCAGCTCATTGTCTTAATAATAATAATAAAAATAATAATAATAATAATGGTAGTAGTAGTAGTTTCAAATTTTGACACAAGGCCAGCAATTTTATGGGAGGGAAAGCTGAGAACATTGACCGCACATCACTTGAGGTTGGTACTTTATTTTATTGGTGCCAAAAGCATGAAAGGCAAAGCTGACCTTGGCAGGATCTGAACTCCATGTGACGAGTCATCAGACATGCTGCAAAACACTTTTTACTGACATTAATGATTCTGCCAGCTTTTCATTCCATTATTATTATCATCATCATCATCATTAAGATGACAGTGAGCTAGCAGAATTTTTAGCACGCAGAGCAAAAATGCGTAACGGTATTTCATCCAGTTTTACATTCCAAGTTCAAATTCCATTGGGGTTGACTTTGCCTTTCATACTTTCGGGGGTTCAATAAAATAAGTATCAATTGAGCCCTGGGGGTCAATGTAACCGACTTACCCCCTCAGAAATTGCTGGCCTTGTGCCAAAATTTAAAACCATTATTATCATTATTATTGTTGTTGTTGTTATTCACTGTTCAAAATCCACTAAGAATGACACTCCTGTCCATTTTCATCCTTCTAGCGTTGATGAATTAAATATGAGGAATAAATTGATGTTAATTCAACAGAGTGCACTTTTACAAATCTCTGGCCTGATAGTAATGTGAGAAGCCCTTCTCCTTCTCATCATTGTTTAGTCAAGTACTGGTGTCGATTTTAAGTGATTGTTCCCCACCTCAAATTCACTGCCTTGGTCCTACATTGCTAATCATTACCTTTAACACGGTCATGCTCATTTGTTGTGCTACACTTTTAGTAATGACATTTAATTTGCTCCACGCCCTTCGCCTGCATACATGCATGCATGCAGGCAGGCAGGCACACATGCACACGAACTGCATGTGTGCGCACATGAAAAATGAATTAATCTGCACAGGAAAGAAGAGCAATGAAATTTAAAGCGAACACTCTCCATACAGGAAGAGGTTTATGAGTTGTAAAGTACCTGCTGTGGCAGCGAAAATGGTCATCTCAGAAATATGGGGGACGTGCAATAATAATTCAAGGCACAAATATGGCTGCATGTTTGGTTTTGAGCAGTTTGGGGCGGAACCATTCTGGTTTTTGGTTCAGTCCCACTGTGCAGCATTAGTTTGGATGAGAGGGGTGAGGGAGAAAGAGAAAGAGAGAGGGGTGTGGGAAAGGGGGGGATGAAGGAGAAAGCAAGAGAGTGGGTGGAGGAGAGGGGGATGAGGGAAAAAGCAAGAGAGTGGGTGGGGGAGAGGAGGGGATGAGGGAGAAAGCAGGAAAGTGGGTGGGGGAGAGAGCAAGATGCACATTTGACCAAAGGAACTAGCTAACTGCAAGCAAAATTAAATATTGTAAAAAAAAAAAAAAAAAAAAAAAAAACCCTATTTGCCCAAATTTGGACATATGACAGTTTAACATACCAGCAATGATATGAACTTTTAACTATCAACACACCGATATTAACCAACATCAAAATGGCATGGGTAATGGTAGATAGATAATCTGCTACCCACAAGGGTTGGCCTGGTCATTCAAAGAATTAGCCAAAGCACTGAACAATACACCAAAGTCATTAAAATAGTCTTAAATTTACACTAAAATACTACTAACAGACTAATATGTGTATATATGTATGTGTGTGTGTGCGTGTGTATCTGAATCCACTCACAAGGCTTTGGTCGGTCTGGGGTTAGTTTAATCTTTTACTTGTTTTAGTCATTAGACTCTGGCCACGCTGGGGCACTACCTTGAAGAATGTGTATTCGAATAAATTGACCCTAGCACTGTTTTTTTCAGAAGCCTAGTACTTATTCTATTGGTCCCTTTTGCCAAACCACTAAGTTATGGGGATGTAAACACATCAACACTAGTTTTCAAGTGGGAAACAAAGGCACACACTCACATGAAGGGCTTCTTTCAGTTTCCATCAACCAAATCCACTCACAAGACTTTAAGCTAGCACAAGGCTATAGCAGAAGACATTTACCATTTACCCAAGGTGCCACACAGTGGAACTGAACCCGGAACCATATGGTTGCAAAAGAAGCTTCTCAACCACAGTCATACCTACACTTTATAAGGAATGGAATGCATCTTTGTATAAATTTAATGGCATATATAATTATATCGATTTCTTTGAAATATAAACATAGACACTAGCTATTTTTAATTAAATAGAAATTTTAACTGAGTTTATTTGAAGTGAATTAAAAGCAAGACGGAATCTACTCTCGGTCGGATTTTATCAGAGCTGCAATGCTTGATATTAAGGCAGTCACAATGTTGTTGTGCTACTGATTGTTAGGTTATTGTGCCCTCGACACATTGAAAGTTGGGCATTATAAGTTGCTTCATGCCAATTTGCTTTATAAATAGTTAGTTGCACCTGTTGCATCAACACTCAATTCATAACAAACATTCAAATCCGCAAACCGATTGGTAATGCAGAAAACATTTTAAAACTGTATGAAGCCACTAAAGAGAGAGAGAGAGAAAAAATTTCTTTTTATGTAAATAATTAAAAAGTAAGTAATATTAAAAAAAGAAAAAAAAATGTATCACCATCATAGGCGCAGGAGTGGCTGTGTGGTAAGTAGCTTGCTTACCAACCACATGGTTCCGGGTTCAGTCCCACTGCGTGGTACCTTGGGCAAGTGTCTTCTACTATAGCCTCGGGCCGACCAAAGCCTTGTGAGTGGATTTGGTAGACGGAAACTGAAAGAAGCCCGTCGTATATATGTATATATATATATATATATATATATATAAGTATGCGTGTGTATATGTTTGTGTGTCTGTGTTTGTCCCCCCACCATCGCTTGACAACCGATGCTGGTGTGTTTACGTCCCCGTAACTTAGCGGTTCGGCAAAAAGAGACCGA